>NC_056732.1:937937097-938059597 GCF_019279795.1 Protopterus annectens | reverse complement strand
GTTAAAAACTACCATTCAACAATGTTTGGAGTTAGTCCATAATAATGCTGTCTACTTTGACCAAAGTAAATAGCCAATATCCTAGATGGTAAATTTAATGCAAATTTTAGTTCATCCACAGTTATTGCTGTCCTACATATTCCACAGTCCCAGTCACCCTCTTTAATTATTGTGGAACAGGTTCTCTTAGCCCTCTCAAAACTCAGAACACCTCATCTATAGGTCCAGAGAACACAGGAGGTTGTCTGCTGATTATCAGTGCAAAATAGGGCTTATCTGAACCACTGCTTAACCTCTTTAATCTAAAACTTTCCACTAGTTACATTTCTAGAAAACAGACATTCTAATACCATTGCAAAAGAGTGACCCACCAACAGACTCTGCTAATTATAAACCCTTAAGTCTAACTATCCTTATATGTAAAAATGTGGGACATATTATCTCAGACTTCATTAATCTGTACTCTAAAAATCTGTTAACCTTGAAGCCTCATTGGTTTACCTTTGACAAATAAAGGTCGTTATAAATATTTTTGAAAAAGCCACTGAAACAGTGGATAAGTTATGCACTTATGGCATTTATGGACCTGATTAAGGCCTTAAGGCCTTTGGCACTCTTCCCCATGCAAACATTATTGACAAACTTGTAAATCTGAATATAAATCCTCAAGTATTGCATTAGATAGTTAAATGGTTGTCTGACAGCACCAATGTGGTTAGAGGTAAAGGAGCCATTTCTGAAATCAAAACATTACCAGTGGTGTACCATGGGACTCAATGTTGGGCTGTCTCCCATTTGGCACCTATGCCTCAAAACTTTACACCAACACCCTGGAGTATTGTTATTTGAGTCTCCAGATAACTGTAAAATGGGAGTAGTCATTTGATCTTCCACTGACAATTCTTCCAAAGTGGGTTAGACCATGACTGATTCACAATTGCTCTAACATAGGTTAGATCATGTTAACAACTGGTGAAAAGACAATGGCCTCAAAGTAAATGTGAAAAATGTGATAATGATAATTCTGGTAACAAAAAAAAATAATGATAATAATATCCCATACCATGTATCTGAGATCTGGGAGCCACACGAATAAGAAGAAATACATATCCAACCATACCCTCTCTTAGGTTCACAGGTTCATAGGAGGTTACTAGGCTAATGACCCTAGGGACTTTACAAGCCTAGCTATGTAAAAAACTCATGTTCCCTAATTGACCAAGATAGATGGTCATTGTCAGCACAGTAATTTTATGATTAGCACCAACTGCCCCTGTCCATGAGGGACATAGGTGCCACCCCCACAGTAAATTTATAGTCACCCATCCAATTGTCAAGGTTGCACTTAAATAGGGTCATTGAGGAGCTCTGCTTCACGTGAAGTGGGAGGTTATTCCAGAGGTGTTGCAATCTCTGGAACATATATCTGTCTCTCCAACATGTTTTGCTAATGTTACAGGCTAGGTTAAGATCCCTGGAGTAAGTGACTCATCCAATTTGATTTTCAGATATGCAGCATTTCCATTATGGCAGAGTCTGAGACTGCTCTGTAAGCCAGGCACAGGTCACCTCTCAACAGCCTGTATGATAAAGAGTACAGAGACAGAGCTTTCAGTCTTTTCATGTAAGTCACATTTTGGAGACTCTGGATTCTCTTGGTTATAAACCTCTGTGGTCTCTTCAGTTGCTGCAGGTGTCTGGTGAGATACACACAGAAGGGAGCATTGTAATCAATTAGTGGTCTGATAAGGGTCAAGTACAGTGGAGTTATAACCTCCTTAGTCTTGGATACTATGCCCTTATTTATGAGATGCACAATGTAGAAGGCTTTCCTTATCACTATGGACACATGGTGATTGAAGTTTAGACTGCTATCAACCTATGTTCCCAAGTCTCACACCACTAAGTTTGAACTTAGAAGGGTATTATCTATATCATAATTAACTGGATCTACTTCTTTGCCAAAGAGAATAATGAGCATTTTTGTTGTGTTTAGTTTCAGTCTGCGACTTTGGCACCAGTCATCTGTCTGTATCAGCCCCTTCTGTAATATGTTTACATCATTTGAGACTCAATAATTGTACCCAGTTTGCAGTCATCTGCAAACTTGGTAAAGCACAGGCCATCTACTTTCACCTGGACCTCAAAGAAATAGATTCCATGACTTTGACGCCAGCTGTTTTTCTGTGTCAACCCTTTCTGGAGAATATTTGTGTCAGTGTGGTATTCAATGACAGCTCCTAATTTGCAATCAACTGCAAATTTAGGCAGCTAGAAGTCATTGACATCGGCCTTGACTTCAGAGAAGTAAATGCCAAAAAGGAGTGGTCCAAGGACCATTCCCAGAGGGACTCAACTTGTGACTGGCCTCTTTGTAGAGGTTGACTCCCCAGTTCTAACTTTCTGGGTCCTGTCTGTGAGCCAGATGGTTATCCACCAGGTAACATATGGGTTTGTATCTAATATCTTGAGTTTGTCAACAATGCCTGACTGAGGTATTGTGTCAAATGCCTTGGCCAAGTCAAAGTAGGCAATGTGAACCATTTTCTCTCATACATTGCTTTGATAACTTCTCAAAAAAGTTTAAGTAGGCATGACCTGCCCTTGACGAAACCAAACTGGGTCGGGTCTAGTGTCTGGAGGTTTACTGTATTGTTATTGTTCATTTCCATGATAATTCTTTCCATGGCTTTACATATAATACTATTGAGACTTATGGGTCTGTAGTTTCCATGGTGTGTAGATGACCCACCTTTGTGCAGAGGGATGACTGTTGCTGTTCTCCATTCATGAGGCATGAAGCCTGTTTGGAGGTTACACATATCAATTCCAGAGGGCCTGATAGGTCATGTTTCATGCTATTTAGAAGGCATCCTGAAATACTGTCTGGGCCCATTGATGCAGTGTTTTGGCCTTAGACAGAACATTAAGGATCTGGTCCCTAGTGACAGCAGTTGAGAGTTATATTTGATGATACTTCCTGAGGGAAGGTTGAGGGGGAAAGAGAGAAGCTGAATTTATTGGCCAGTAGGTTTCCTGTATTTTCTGGCTCAGTATAGGTGATTCCATTTACAATGAGCTCTGTACACAATTGTGAATTACCTTGGAGGTTACGGACATAGCTAAAGAATGCCTTATGATTGGCCTTGATCTGGGAGGCCAAATTTACCTCAGATTTGGCTTTGTTAAACTTTATTTGTCCTCTGTGTTGTTAGTTTAATTCAGTGAGAGTGCTGTTATCCAGCTGAGTGCTACACCTCTTAATTTTTGCTATAATTTTCTTCATTCTTATATACAGCCTATTGATTTTGTGAGTCAGCCAGGGTGGCTTGTTTTTTGAGTCAGTTCTGTTCTTCTTCCTGGTGGGTAAGCTGCCTCTATCCACCTATTGACATGCTTATCTATGGTTTCTACGAACAGTTCGACATAGGCAGCAGGGCTCTCAGGGTTTATGGGGGCTTGAAATGTGCCAGTTATCACTTAATAGCAGGATGTTAGTCTTAAAGTAGTTCCTGACTATTCTAGGTTTAGATGGAGATCCAGGTTTTATTTTTACTTCAAAGGAGACCATTTTGTGGTCTGTCCTTATCAGAGAAGATGTTACACTGGGGGTATGCAGCACTCTCCCATATTAATGAGGATCATATCCAGTATGGTTGCACCCATGGTTGGCATATTGACAATCTGGTCCAGGGAGTTTGTGTTTACAAAATCCAGGAATCCCTGTACCTGTATGTTTGGTGTCATATAGGATTCCCAGTTAACAGCGAGGTAATTAATTCACCCATGAATATGGTATTGGGTTGGATGTTGAGTGTTTCCAATAAGTTTAAATACTTGGTATGGATTTCCTAGATCATAGAGGGTGCCATATAGCTTGCAAGGAAGTGGTATTGGATTTTGCCTATGGTGATTTGAACATGGAGCAGCTCAAGTTTGACCAGCCTTGAGGTATATTTATTTTTGATGTAAATCGAGACACCTCTACATTTAGTCACTATCTGTGTAGTAGCTGGTCTAAATGTGTGGAAGGCATTATAACCTTGAGCTGTTGGTATTCTGTCCATGGCTTTAAATCATATCTCAGTGACCACACAGATGTCAGCATTCTCTAAGGTGAAGAGAGCTTAAGGGGATTGGAGTTTTGACTTCTAGCAGTGAGCAATAATACCTTTAGAGTTTCTTGGTTTTGATTTCTATGGTGGAAGTACTTTCAGTTTGGCCTTGCCTAAAAAAAGGCACTATGGGAGAAGGCAATGTTTTAGCTAATATTCAAAAGCCTGGAGGGGAGAGATGCAGACCATCCCTGGCAAAGCAGCATGATCTGTTGACCATATCTTTTCATGCTGACAAATATTGCACCCCCTTTAAAATGACACCAGAAACTAAGCCAATTGTTAAAATCAGTCATCTTTTGTCCGTGTTGTGTCATCATCCTTGACGAAGGTAAAATGTTGCTCAATGCTAGGCTCAAACAAGACTGTGACACATATTCCAAGACCTCCATGATGTCTGTCTTCATATAGTCTAGGGAGGTATGTCTCAGGTCATTTACACCCACATGGACTATGTCTGAGTCATATTGGTAGTTGTGGTCCAATGACCTGAGTGTATGCATAATCTGGTGGATCCTGGCCCTGATAAGCAACTGGCTGTGACTTTCTCCTTACTAAGCCTGGTGAGAAGTCATTAGTGTGTCTCATGATGGAGTCTCCCATGACCAGAATGTTGGATTGTGTTGTGGCTTGCCTTATGGACTTAGAAGTAGAGGTTTCATAAGATGCAGTTGTATTTGTTGATGTGGGTGTTTTTTTGAAAAGTGCATTTGGGGTTGCTGAGGGTGTTTGTTATGTGTACTTCATCTAGGAGGTCTTTCAGGTTTAGGAAGGTTACATTTAAGTGCTACAGCATATGTGCATTTATATGTCTACTTTGAATTGTATGTGATGGGTGCAGCGTATGTAATTATTGACAATAGGAGCATTTTTATTTGAGAGTTTTTGCCTCCAGTGATATTGTATAAATACATCTCTCACATACTATATCAGTTTGTTTGAGAATTAACTGGTTGTCAATAAACTTGATGCAATTTCTGCATTGAGTCTGGATGCCCATATCCATCAAGCTGGTAATGTAGATAGTGGGAAAGGTCATATCCATGGCATCAGACCCTTTTTTATTGATTAGACAGTGAAAGTAAGAATATAAAGCAATGTTAGGTGTATCCAGTTTGCAACTCTGGGGACAGTGCTTTCTCACCGCAAACTAGTTGTCCTGTGTGCAACTACGGTATTGGTGAAATTTCAATCTTGTTTTTTACAGGAAACATGTCTCTTAATGCCTCTGTGTCTATAGAGGGCACTGCCAAACACTTGAGGGGAAATTAATAGGTAGACCCTGAAAATATAAGGATGAAGTATTTAGGCAAATATTCTGAAGTTATAAACAAATCAAGTTATACTTATTGAAAACAAAGAAATAGCTTGTCAAGAATGATGAAAAGAGGGGAGTCACATAAATGGCTACTGCCTGGATACTACTAGTGCTGGTCTCACCACAGCCTCACTCTGTTGGTATACAATGCTCCTTTGCTTCTTCTCTCACCAGAAGCAAAACATTAGCACCAATTGCAAGATAGGAAGCAGGACACAGCCTATTTGGTGATCCACAGTCTTGTCCCAGATGATGCAAGGGTCTGTAGGCTTGCTGTAACCTTTTCCTGGTAGATGCCTTGAATAGCAGCCAAACCAATCAGGAATTCCAAGCAGAAATACTCACTGCTTAACCAGAAACAGTCAGTAATCAATGCACTCTGCTCCTTCTCGCACCAGGAGCAAAATATAAGCACACATTCCAAGCTGTCACCTATGAAGCAGTTATTAGGCTTCCCTGTGATGTGCAGTCCCCAGGAAATAATGTCCCTGTGTTCATTCTCTCACAGGGAGAAAACAGAAGCAGTAATCCCAAGATAATTACTGAGAGGCAGAATGTGGAGTCTCCAATAATTGGTGGTCATGCAATAGATGTTGCAGATTTTAAAGGTAAGATAAAGAAATGGATTAATATCCTAAGCACTGCAGTGTGCACTAAGCAGTTATATACGGAAGATAGGGTAAATTTAGGTATAGCTGTCTAAGCGGAGAGTCACTAATTTTAAAAGAGGAAGATAGATTGAAACAGGGTGGACACTTTGCATTCTGGTTTTATGGAATACAGTGGGAGAGCCAATAAATTTAAATAGATGAAGGGAAATTATTTCACAAAATGATAATTGTGTGCTTACTCACAACAGCCAGTGAAGGGGGAGAGGGAAGGAGATATGTGGCCATATTAACATAAGGGGCAGGAAACTAGAAAGACGGTTGTGTTTAAGAACACAACAGCACTAGAGTGGGAGGGTGATAAAAACAATTCTGTGTGACTCACAAGACACACAGCTGTGGTCTTTTCCCTACTTTTATTATGCAATTAAAAGCAGAACACAAGTAAAACACAGTGTAAAGAAAACAAATCACAGTATATAAAATAGGATAAGGTAATAAAGTAATACAAAATACGAGAAAGCAAAAGCTAACTAACCTTTCTCTCACATCAAGTTGTGGCAGAGTCTGGGAGAGGTTTTCCCATAAGATTCCTCTTGTTCTTAGATATCAGTTTCTTTCTTCTGTTATGTAACTTATTTTTACTTACAGGCCACCAGGGTGTTTTTTTTTTTTTTTTTGGGAGGACCTGGTTTTAGTCCTGTCAGGTACAGCTGAGTCAATACGTTTTAAGTTGCTATATAGGGCATTTGTGTACTCCTCTGCATAGGAGTCATGGTTGGCTGTGTTAGCAGGGCCTTTGAAATTTATATACCATCACTTAGTAGGCTATAACCTGCTTTGAAGAAAATGTTCCTTTTTTTATCTTGTGGGGTTGTCAGGTCTGATTTTTACTTCAAATGAAACTGATTTATGGTCTGACCTGCCCCAGGGAGGGCAACACATAGAGGGTAGTGCAGTGACCCGCCATGTTGGTAAGCACTTGGTCTAGGACATTTGAGCCCCTTGTGGGTGTGCAGACCAACTGTTCCAGGGCATTTGAATTAACAAAATCCAGGAACCTCAGAGAGATTGTGTTTGCACTTGTATAAGTCACCCAGTCAATGTAAGGATAGTTGAAATCTCCCATGATCAAGGTGTTTGGCTGTATAGTGAGTGACTCTAGCAAGCCCAGGTAGGCAGTGTGCTTCTCCTTGTTCATGGCAGGGGACCTGTTGCTAGCAATGATGTGGTAGGGTATTTTGCCTATAGTTATTTGGACCTGGATTAATCCAACAGAGTTGTACTGTTTTACCAGTCTCGAGATGTATTTGGATTTAATGAAGATGGATACACCTCCACCTTTGGTTCTTTCACGCTTGTTTTG
The DNA here is from genome assembly GCF_019279795.1 of Protopterus annectens. Taxonomy (NCBI): domain Eukaryota; kingdom Metazoa; phylum Chordata; order Ceratodontiformes; family Protopteridae; genus Protopterus; species Protopterus annectens. The sequence continues at coordinate 938,052,190 of NC_056732.1, read as the reverse complement.
AGGTCTGAACATGTGAAAGGCATTGTAGTCTTGTACAGCCAGGGTGCGCTATAAGGCTTTGAACCAAGTCTCACTGACTGCACAGAAGTCAGCATCTCCCAAGGTGTGGAATGTTTGGGAATGGAGAAACAAAAAGAAATCACAAGAGATACAAAGCTAGCCCTGAGAAGGATATAAAGCTAGTCCTGAGAAAAATTTAAGGTTGTAGCCTTGTGTAACCTCAGCATTAACCAGTCTCTCTTACCCTCAGGGGAGTGCAAGCAGGTAAACCACCTGCAGAAGGAGCCTAAAAAGGAATGCCACTGAGTAAATACCTAAGTTAGAGCAATGTTTAGCCAAGAATGTGCTGAACTCTCAGCCAAAGTAAAAATCTTTTATTGTGGAGATGGATGAGCACTTCATTACACTTACATTCAAATAAAACATGAAGACATTTAGCTTATATACTCTTGTTAACAATGGGCTAGGGGTGTACCAGGAGTGGTGGCCTCTTATTGGCTGGAAGTTCACCTATTTCAGATTGGTCAGGAAGTCTATCCCTAAATGTGCATATCAGGTAGTTCTGACCAATAAGGAGAAAGCTCAGCTAATCTACCAGACATGGTGACAAGCCTCTGCAAACCTTCTTAAGTTGAGTAAAATTAACATCAATAGTTGACATCTGAAATTATAAGTTTAGCCATCTATCTCGGTAGCTAAAAAATCTGTTTGATCCTGGTGCTTTCAAATAATCTTCTTCAGATCCATTCCTAAAAACAATACAGTCTTGAATCAGAAGTATAAAGAACCATAATGGAAATATATGGCGAAAGTTTGGAATCTGCAAATGACAGTCAGAGAGAGAGGGTATCAACCAGAATATAAACTTTCCCTGTAATGTGCTTTCCTGTAAAACACAAAAGCAACTGCTCAGCTGCAAATAACACTAAGTAAAAACTACCTTGAAGAAGCTGCTCACAGACTAACATAGTGGACCCCCCCCCCAGATGCCAAGAACTTGTGCTCATTTTCTAACTACCTTTTTTAAGAATAGGGAACATTTCACACCCATTACCCTGGGAGTCTGGTTACACACTTAACAGACCCAAGTGCAAGCTAAGTGGCACATGCCCCATACATACTGTAACTACACACATACCAATGAATGTCTTACATATCTTTTTTTTGTTGCAGTTCTTGACCACCAATTTCAACTTACTGTAAAAAGCTGGCAACCACATTTCCAACCTCTTAGCACAGGACATCTTGACAGGTCCCCTTGTGGGGTACAAAGCAAATTAGGCAAGCTGTACTTAAAAAGCTGTTAGAAAACAGGTTTTGCTTTAGTTTACATTATCTGAATATATGACAAATACAATTCTGTTGTATAGATACCTCTTAAGTGCACCTCATTATGAGGAACGTTCCTCATTCTGAGTCAAAAATCTATGTTCCTCACAGTTCCACACTGAAAGGGTCTGTCACATATTCAGAGTTACATTTTTTAAATGATATCCAAGTTAAATAATACTGAATTATATTAGTTCATAGAAAGAACCTTTTGTAAGTATAAAATAACACATTTTCCCTCCTTTAATCTTCCTAGCTAAAGTCATTAGTAAGCTGTTAGTAGGCATTCCACATTTTACCCTCTTGTTCCACATTGTGAGAAGTAGTGTTCCACAGGTAGAGATGAAATGTTGAGATCTGTGGCTATAGGTAATACTAGGTGAGAAGAACCTCAGGGATTTGGCAGTAAACTGTAAATTACAGGGAAGAAATAAAACCCCCAATGTAAATGGATATTCTGCAAAATACGAGTAGTAACAAAAAATTACAGGGAGGTAGGAAGAAAATGCAGAGTCAATGCTTAAAAGCCAAGAGCTTGAGCCAAAAGTCAATGATGAAGATTAAACATTTGTAGCAAAACAATACAAAAAACCCCAGAACCATAATAGAAAAGACACTCCTCACACTATTGGCATGAGTTGGTTTATAAACGTAGTCTCCAGAAATCAGGAACTAAGCAACACCGATTTACATCTTTTGGAATTAGTTATGGACATCACCTTAAAAAACAACTACATTTTCTTTGATGCTAAATATTTCCAACAAAAAGTAGGTGTGGCTTTAGGTACTATCTGCTCCTGTTTATGCTTTAGTTTTACTTTGTTGGGAGCAGAATTTTTAATTCTATCTTTTGGGAAAAAGTTAAATGTTATTTATGTTACCAGGGTTATGTGTTTATGAGATGTCATGGTTGCTGAGTTGCTATAATTTTTTGATTATTTAAATGATATTACTGAATTTTTTATGGATTACTTTTATTTACTTATTATCAATGCCCACCCCCTCCAGGCGTGTCTAAAAGTCAGTTCTCTGTGATTTCTCCTATTAACCTGGTGAACTTGAGCATCCTGAGACAATGTAGCAACTGCCTCATGTACACCGACAACCCTCTCCTCTTACCTTCCAAAACTCAGACTTGCGAGAGATGCACTTATATATCCAAACTGGAAGCCGTGCACTCTCCAGCCAAGACAGGAATAGCCTTCCATAACACACACCAGCACTACCTTCACATAAAAACAAAAAACACACACCCACCTTCATGGAGGCTCTCAATAAAACTCTACCCAAGCAGCAGAGACCTCCAAGGTAGAAACACATTCGATCACCACAACGCAACACTAATCATGAGACACATAACTCTCCTAAACAGTGTGCCACTCAACCAAAGCCCCTAAGGCAAAACAGCATGCCTAACACACTAGTCATAGGTGACTTGATAATGAGGCACACTGATGTCCCACTCACTAGGTTGAATAAGGAGAAAGTAACAATTAGCTGCCTGTCAGGTGCAAGGATCCGCCACATAATGCACACACTCAGGTCCCTCAACAACAGGTACAAATATGATTCTGTCATTGTACATGTGGTTGTGAATGACCTGAGATGTACCTCCCTGGACTACATGAAAAGAGATATGGAGGAGCTCTTGGATTATGTAGCCAAGGCAGGTATGACCCTAGCAGCAGCCTACCATCACCCATAATGATACCACAATACAAGCAGAAAATGATTGATTTCAACAACTGGCTAAGTTTCTGGTGTCATTCTAAGGAGATTGAGTATCTGTCTGCCTGGGATGACATGATTGACAGAGCTCGATGCTTTGCCAGAGATGGCCTGCATCTGTCACCCCTGGGCTTCCGGATACTGGACAAGGCTCTTGCCACCCCTATAGTGCCTTTTTTAGGCTGTGTTCCATAGACCAAATTACCACCATAACAGCTACAAACAAATGTAATCTGAGGGTCATGCTGCTCAAAGCTAGAAGTCTCAATCTTAAAATGCATTCGCTCAAAGCACTCCTCAAAATGGCGAACATCGACATTTGAGCTGTAACAGAGACCTGGTTCAAGGCAGTAGAAAGCACCCCTGCACTACCAGGCTATAACTCATTTCACACCTTTCGGCCCCAGAACTTGGACCGAAGTTCCAAAGGCAGTCGTGTTTCCATATTCATAAAGGATGTGCACACCTCCAGACTAGTAGCCCAATATAACACATCAGAGATACTTCAGGTGCAGCTAACATTGGGTAAGACAGCAATTCAAGTCATAGCCTGCTATAGGTCCCCAACCATGTCCCAAGACTCACACTCCACATTCCTAAGCACCCTGAAGAATATTAGGGTCCAACCTAACACTCTCTTACTAGGTGACTTCAACTACCCATCCATTAACTGGGTAAATTTTCATTTACTCTGGCTCTGGCTGAAAAAGTCCGAAGACAATTGCAAGTTGGGAGCTATTATTAACTTTCCAACTGATGTTGACATCCTACAGAAAGGCCTCAATGAGACCAAGGACTGATGTCAGAACCATTGCCTTAAGCTCAATGCCAAAAAATATGTTGTCATTCCTCTTGGGAAAAACCCAGTTCCCTTGAATTACCATATTGATGGTAATCCACTGAACACAGAAGGCATTATAAGAGATCTGGGAACACAGGTTGAGAGTAACCTCACTTTTGACCACCACGTTGCCCTGTGGTCAGAAAGTCCTTGCATGTGGCACATCTCATTACTAAGGGTTTTGCATCCAGGAAGAAAGAGGTCATTGTCTCCCTCTACTCTTCCCTCATTAGGCCAATCATCGAGTACAATAACCCATTTGGCCTGTACCTCACTAGACACCTGCAACAACTGGAGAGGCTGAAAAAGTACCTCACACAGAAGATCCTAGGCCTTAAACACTTGTCGTATATGGACAGACTCAAAAACTCCAACTATTCTCTGTCTCATGTCGCCTACTTAGAGGCGATCTCTGCATGACTTACAAAGCTCTGTTAGAAATGCTACATCTAAACAAATCCCAATCCCTTCGCACCACATGCTCCAGAGACCTCAACCTCATTACCACAATTAACAGAACATGCTGGAGGGACAAGTTCACAACCCAGAGACTGCCCATGCTATGGAACAGACTTCCCATACACGTCAAACAGAGCACCTCGCTGACCCTCTTCAAGAGAAATTTTTATGAGTGGATGGGAAATAGAAAATTCACACCGAGGATCACTCCAGTGGCTCTACTTGACAGAGGCCATTGGGAACTAAGATTGGGTGGCATTATGCCAGGGTAATCCTATGGCTATTAGCCTAGTACACACCTATGAACCGATTTTTTTTTGGATGTTAGTATTATGATAGATTCTGTTAATTATTGTTTTCAGTCACAATTGTTTCAGAAGCAACATTTTCCAGTGCTTATTTACATTTTCAGAGCTGCTATCCCTTTCAACAAAAGAAAAGCTTAAAGAATAGCTGGTTAGCTTGTTGAGATTAATTTCAGACAACCTACACTTTGAAATGGAAGCTGAAAGTTTTATTAATATGCTTTTAAAGAGAGATTATCTACATGGTAAACTTTTTATTGATGTAAAAGCACAGAGGATGCCCAGGTTTATTCCCCATTAAGCCAATAATACTAATGGCGAGTCTGTTCTAGCTAACACAGCCATACAAAATTCTAGGCCATTTATTTCTCCTTACACCACTGATTCCAACCACATTAGAAATATTTTAGAGAAAAACTGGAAGGTGGTTTTTAATGTTGATTTTCTTAACAAAGTAGATTCAACTCAGAATGTTATATTTGCTAGAAAAAGTCTATTTTGGAGAACACACTTTTCAAATATGGTTCCATGATGAGTAAATGTGGATACTGTAAACAATGCCAATACATGGTACCAGTATCACTATGATTAATTATCGTACAACTATTCCTTGTCTTGGTGACAATGATTAAATGTTTAGTATACATCGCACTCTATAGTGGGTGCAACACTTTCTAAATAGAGAAAACAGAACAACAGCTTAAGTTCATATTTATGAACATGTTTATGATATTTCTATGAAAGATGCATTATATAAGCGAGTTCATTGTAAAAAAATTTTTTTTTTATTTTGATTTGGAAAAAGTAATAGTGGACTTTAGAGGGTGACGTTCAAAGAATACATTAGAATACTACAAAATTAAATAGCAACTTAGGCTTAATGCCTTCAAATTTCCTGGTCTAAATGAACTTCTTTATATCCTGTAGTTAAATATAAGTCCATGTGAGTTAAATAAATTACTATATTAATTTTTGTTTTTCATACTGTATTTTTCTTCTTAGTTTTATTTTACATTAGGTGCATTAGAAGGTTACCATTTTTAATAATTAAGCATATGTTATAGTGCTTAGTACGTATGTATATGTGTGTGTGTGTGTGTGTGTGTGTGTGTGTGTGTGTGTGTGTGTGTGCATGCACATATATATATATATATATATATATATATATATATATATATATATATATATATCTGTGTGTGTGTGTGTGTGTGCATGCATATATATATGTATATATATTATATATATATATATATATATATATATGTGTGTGTGTGTGTGTGTGTGTGTGTGTGTGTGTGTGTGAGTGTGTGTGTGTGTGTGTGTGTGTGTGCAATAAGGCATGAGGGAGTGTCCATGGTATAGATATTGCAGATATTATTGCATGTCTAAGGGTGTTGTAAGGCAAAACTCCAAGGGGCAAGTGCCTTACAATTCCTCACTATGCAGTAATAATTGTACTATGCATCTGCCAAGTCCCTTATTGCATTTATAAAATGGGCATCTGTACTTTTTCAGTATGGATTTTTACATTTAGTACTTTATGTATGGTAATTACATGTTTTGTTGCATATTTTAATACAGAATGCTGTCTCTGCCTATGTTAACTAATCAACTGCTGTTCAGGATTATAACTGTTTAACTGTGAGACATTTTCGTCTGACATTTTTATGTATGCATGTATGTATATATGCATGTCTATTGTTTACCGGGATAGTCTGACTGGGTCAGCAAAAGTAAACCTCTTTTCAGTGTCTGCCTGGGGAGAAACAAAAAACTGTATGAAGACGACAAAGTGCACAAAAGAAAAAAGTTAACAATGATTTCCCTAGTAGGACAGCAAAATAAGTAAGTAATAAATAATATATTATAAGTAGGTTACAAGTAAGTAAGTTCTAAGTATGTTGTAAGTTACAAGTAAGCTTATTAACAAATGCTGCGGTGGTACGGCGGTAGCATTGTTACCTCACAGCAAGAGGTTCTGCTTTTTGATTCTCGGATGGGCTTGGGAGTGCCTTCTGTGTGGATTCTGCATGTCTTCCCCGCGGTTGGGTAGCGTTCGAAAGACATGCTTGTGTAAATGGGCGTGCCTTCGTTGAACGTTGAGCGTCAAGCTGGCACCTCTGCGTTTCCTAAAAATCTACTGCAAATCATTAGTGGACCAGAGTTCCACTGTGGCAACCCCTTACCGGGAAAAGCCAAAAGACAAACAACAACAACAAGTAAGCTTATTAACAAATTGTAGCAGAAGCAGGAGATAATCTGACAGATTTACAATTACACTGATAATGTTTGACATACATATACAATGCAGATTCATGGTAGAACAATTTTAAATATCTCTCAGTCATACAATTGCATAGCAGTATCACAGCATAAATAGGTGCGGCAAAGAGAAGTTATGTAATAGCCAGATAAACTGTGTAGGGAGTAGGTCAGGAAAACAGAGTCTAAGTCTGGAAGAGTTAACATAACCGGATTTGGGAAAGAGACATGAGGAAAAGTACAGTAGGAAAGGAAATAATACCAGCAGGATAGCTGGAAAGGAGGAAAAAGGAGTAGAATAAATTACGCAGGAAGCATTTCACTGTGGAGCATGACTGGAAAAGGGGAAATGAGAAATAGAATGGTGGAAGGCCTACAGTAAGATACGGTTTTACAAAATAACATGTGAGTGAGGAGAGAGAAGAGTGGGGAAAGCTCTCTGGGAAGGTAAAGACAGTGCAGGGTTAGCCTGGCTTAAATCAAGAGCAGAACCGTGTATCCAGTAACTGTGAGTTCAATTCTGAAAAGTGTTATTGTCATTTTGTGCAAGTACTAGAGACAAGGAATTACATAGTCTACCTACACAGGAGGAGGAGGACACAGAGTCACCACAACTGTTGGATTATTAGATGGGGTTATGTGGAGAAGTAGTTTGTTAGCAGAGCAGAGACATCTGTTTGGGGAGTTATGCTACTTAGGACTGAGCATTGGTCAGGTTTGTAGATGAGTTTTTTATGAGGTTAGTGAGAAGGATAAGTCAGTAGTTCTAGCCAGGAAAGTATTTTAGGAACAAGGTAGTGGCATACTTTATAAAATACCAGTTTGTGACTTTATTATAACCTTGCTCAAGGAGGCTGGATTGTCAGACTTGAAGATTAATCAGTACTGAGGTGAAATAAAAGAGCATATAAAGCAGGAAGGTTGAGGCAATACATCTTCTTACAAAGTTTGTTAAGTAAGAAGATATGCTGCACAGTCAGCCTGTTTCTGATTGGTTTCCTTTACTGTTTTTTTTTATACAGTAGTCAGTTTTTTGTTGTTCATCACTAATCATTCCTAGCACCTTAGTATAGGATACTATACTATGTGCTTTTGAGTAAAGTAGAGTAAAGATTGTTTTCTGGATGTTTTCGGTAAAAAGGATTACTTTAGATTTTGAGGGATTCAGGATCAGCTGGAAGATAGAGAGCTAGTCTTCAATGGAGATGAGAGATTCCTGGGTTAGCTTTTGAAGCTCATCAAAACTTTTGTCAGATCATCTGCATACTGTATCGTGGTGGCATGTTTAATGGCTGTGTATAAAGCTTTAATGAATATGTTAAAGAGTAAGGGTCTGAGAATGGATTCTTGCTGTACCCCTACTAAGACAAGGAGAAAGTATTTTGCCATTTTATAGACTGTGATCTATTGGACGGGAAACTTCTGAACCAGGAGAGTAATAAGATATCCTGTCCCAGAAAAGCAAGTTTTTAATCATCCTAGTATGGTAGACTGTATTAAATGCTTTTGAAAGGTGAAGGAATACTGCAGATGTTAGATTGCCTGTATTTCCATTGTGGTTGATGTTGGTAATGAAACTAAGAAGTGATGCAGTAGTACTATGATGTGGGTGGAAGCCATGTTGTGTGGGGCATAGCAAGTTGTTGTCAGTGATGAATATGAGAAATTGGGTTTGAATACATTTTTCTAGCATCTTGGATGAGGGTGACAGAATAGCAATTGGGCTGTAGTTGAAGTCAGTAGAGTTTTCACCTCTATAGAGGTTCAACATTTACGATTCCTTCCACATAGGAGGTATGCGGTTTTCATTTTTAGATCAGTTCATTAGAATCAATATCGAATATGCTATGGAAACTACTGCTATTTTTATCTATTCTACAGGGAAATTGTCAGGAACTACAGTGATAAGTTTTAGTCGAAGGAGTTTTTTTGATGGTAGAAATGGGAACAGGACAAAATAAGGTGTTATTTGTTAGATGAACTGGGTATAGTGCTAATGCTGTAGAGGTAGAATTTATTTTAATATTGAGATAAACATATTAAATGGAATATGAGCTGAATTGTGTTGCTATACTAACCAGATGTGAGCTTGTGAGTGGAGTAGGTTGGGTAACATGACCAGTGTGCAAGATGTTCTTAACTGACGATCAGAAGTGTCTGGTTGTTTTCATTTACATTCTAATTTTTCTTTTTTTTTTTATTTATATTATTTATTTTATTTTACATTTTTTACCAGGAAAGTCAGACTGGGCAAGAAGCCCATTTTTCAACAGAAGCCCAGGGAGAAAAGTACCACTACAGTGCATCTAAGAGCACTCACAGCAATAGTTATTAACTAACAATAGAGAAATAAGTAATATTCAGGGAATAAAGAAAATCTGCATACAATAATAAGAGAAGTTACATAGTGGAACAAAAATACAGCACATGTCAACATGAAAAGTCAGTGAATATATACAGTACTATATGATCAGTCGAGTATTTTACAGTAAAATATAACATTGTTACTATCCCAATAAAAGACATGTTTCAGTAAACAGTCCATTTGGGAGTATTTCAGAATTGAACAAAGTAATATTACTTGGGCTAATATTTATTTATTTATTTATTTATTTTACATTTGTTAACCGGGAAATTCTGACTGGACCAGGTCCATTTTCAGCGGAGGCCCGGAGAGAAAAGCTCCAACATCAATTTATACAAATACAGTATATCCAGCATAATACACAAAACAGGTTACATCATGTATGCTGAGCATAGTAATATAACAAGAATTAATAAAAACACTCCAGGTAAAAGATATAGAATATGGGTAAAAAGACAATGTCAGTTATACATTGGTAAGAAAAGAAAATATATCAAGTAAGATTTTACAGTTAAAAGTACCCTTTCAGATGACCAAGCCTACAGGGGATCAGAGCTCCAGCATGTGATCAGAGAGGAATTTGGGGAGTTAATAGTAGTATGGGTAGGGTTACGTGATACAAGGGAATAACCAGGTACTAAGAAGGTGCGATTTGAGGGAGTTTTTGAATATGGATGTGGAGGGGGCAGTGGACACGGATAGGGGAAGACAGTTCCAATTTCTGGCAACGGTGTGGGAGTAGAATATAAGAGGAACAGGGAAATAAAATGCAGAGAAAAGAAAGCAGTGAGAAGATTAGGAGTGGGAGGGTACAGCGTGGATTCGAAGGTATACAGAGTGTGCAGACATTTTATTTATTTATTTATTTATTTATTTATTTATTTATTTGTTTGTTTGTTTGTTTGTTTGTTTGTTTGTTTGTTTGTTTATGTAGGGAGCCTTATTGTCTTGGTTTATTTTCTGCTTAGTTTTTGTTTCTAAGGTGTTTATAGGTTTGAAGATCAGGATCAGTTTTTGTTTTTTTTAACCAGCATTTCCATGTTTTGTCTCTTTGCTTCATTAAGGTTTTATTTTGCTTAGATAGCCATGGAGTTGGAGTACTTTTGAGTTTTTTTTTTTTAGTTATAACAGGGGCATGTACGTTTAGAAAAGTCAGGAAAGTTTTGCTAAATAGTGACACTGCTTCATCCAAGACATGTGTACTATTACACAATCCAGTTTATAAACAGATGCTACAACTACACAATACCTCGGTTTAACTCTGGCAGATGAATGAGTCCAGATGAGATGAGTAACATATCAGTAGCACAGTGCTTCATAAAGAGATACTGCTTTCCAGGCAACACAGCTTCAGGAATATTCACAAGAGTAATCCTTCTGGGCAGGTCCAAGAACTGAAAGACACGTACATACAAGCAGTAATGTTTCACCTCTACTATTATTTTAATAGGCTTATAGTTTCTTATGTGTACACTACGCTAATGACCACCGGGGCCTTTATAAGCCTAGTCAAGCATCCCAGTTGTATCCAGCAAGTTTATATGCCTTGGGGGTTATTTTAAAGGGTATATGTAAAATATTTACAGGCTGCCTCTGTCCTTTAGAGATATAGGTGCTAGAACCAAGGTTTATTTTGGATTTCCCATCCACTGGTCCAGGTTTCTCTTGAATAGGATTATGGAAGTGCTCTACTTCACATGGATGGGAAGCCTATTCCAGTGAAAAGAACTCCCTCTCTCTCTCTAATGTGTTTTATCTATGTCTCAAGCAAAGTTTAAATCCCTAGAGTAATTCTGATGTTATTCATTTTGCAGATATGCAAAAGGCCCATCAGAGATGGATCCAAGGATGCCTTGTAAGCCAGACATAGATCTTTGATCACCTCTCAGCAGTCTATAAGAAACAGGGTATACAGATAGGGTTTTTAGGTGATTTGAATAGAGCATGCTGTTTATGCCCTGTATTCTTTTTGTGAGGAACCTCTGAGGAAGTTTGAGTTGTTTCATGTACCTCTTCAGGTACATATCAAAGGGGGTGTTATAATGACGGTCCTGATAAGGGCCAAATACCATGGAACAATGACTTCCTTGGACCTAGTTGCCATTCCTGTGCTTATCAGTTGAGCAGCATAGAATGAGTATATTACTACACATTAGCCAAAATCCAGGTTACGATTTCCATGAGTACCAAAATCATTGACTATTAGTTCTACTCTTATGGGTTTGCTGCCAATGGGGTAATTTCCTGTGGTGGCTGACTTCCCAAATGGTACAATTGTACATTTCTTGGCACTGAGTTTTAAGCCTTGGCTTTGGCACCAGTCACTAGTTATTCTTCTGTGTTATGCCTTCCTGTAGGATGTTAGTGTATTAAGGGGAATTCTATGACTGCTCCTAGTCAGTAATAATCCCCAATCTTGGCCAACTAAAGGCCTTTGACATTGTCCTTGACTTCTCAGAAGTAGATACCAACAAAGATCAGAAAAAGCAGAGTGCCCTGAAGAACTCCACTAGAGACTGGTGGTCTCACCTTTCCTAACTTCCTAGATCATATCTGAGAGCCAGTTGGCTATCCAGTGTGAAATATATGGGTTTGTGCCTCTATCCATGAGTTTGTTTGCAATGCCCAAGTGGATTATTGCATCAAATACTTTAGCCAGGTAAAGGTAGGCAGTATGCACAATTTTGCCTGCATCCATTCCCTAGGTGACCTTCTCAAAGAAATCCACCAGACTGATTAGGTATGATCTGATCTTGATGAAACCAGACTGGGTTGGTCCAATGTCTGAAGGTTTTCTATGTCCTTATTAATAATTTCCATGATAATTCTTTCCATGGCTTTCCATACAAGACTAGTCAGATATAAAGTTCTGTAGCTCCTGGAGTCCATTGATGGTCCACCATTGTGCAGAGGGATGGCTGTTGCAGTTTTCCATTTGTCAGAAGGCTATGGTTAAACAGTGACTCCAGTGGTCCGGTCAGTCATGATTCAGGCTATTTAGGAGGCATCATAGAATATTACTGAGGATCATCAATGCAGTGTCTTTGGCCTTAGAGAGCACATCTAGGACCTGTTGTCTAGTGCTAGCTGAGGTGGTGTTTGATTGTATTTCCTGGGGAGTGGCTGGGGGAGAGGGAGGGTAAAACTGGAGTTGAAATTGTCAGCCAGCATATTTGCAATATCGTCGGGCTCTGTGTATGTGGCCCCATTTACAATCAGTTCTGCACACTGCTGTGTGCTACCTTTAATGTTTTGGACAGAACTAAACAAGGCCTTGTGGTTGTTCTTTGCCTGAGAGGATATCTTTGCCACAAATTTGGCTTTAGTAGACTTAATTTGCCCCCTTAATTGTTTGTTTAGACTGATGAGAGTGTTTTTATCATGATAGACATAGCAGTTCCTAATCTTGGCTCTGCCTTTTTTCTTTTGTTGTACAACCTGTTAATGTTTGGATTCCACCAGGGAGGTTTGCTTTTTGATTTAGTTTGGGTCTTACTTCTGGTAGGCACAGCTGACTCCATGCATTTAAAGACATGATTGTATAGGGTTCCTGTGAACAATTCTATATAAGCAGCTGTGTTCTCAGTCACTGGTGGGGGGGGGGGGGTTGACAGGTTATCACTCAGTAGTAGGATGTTTGCAGTTTGCAAACAGACTCAGTTTCCCACTATGGCTACTATGTGGGCTGCCATTTCCTGCAATGGTCAGAAGTATTCCTGGAGGACATGAATGCTTCCATGTAGACCATACAGCATACTGAGCACCACTGATGTGTTCCAAGTAGCATCCATCTGTACCTGGATCATGGCCCTGCACATTTGCTGTTTGATGACGAGAGTAACAATAATATCATGAAATACTTATGCCTCAGGTCATCAGCAGGCACCGACATACCACTCCTCAGTGCCACATGTGTGCATCTCAAAAGTTGTGCATCAGGCACAGTCAGGCAATGCTGTGAGGTGTTCTCTGAATCTTTTCAATGACATAATATGTTATGATGCCTGTTTTGTACGATGAGGCTTTGTCTGCCTCATGTAGGTGCAATGTGACCAAATAAGGTGTACACACCTTTGTAGATTGGCCAAATGTCCACACTTTTATAGCACAGTAATGGTCATGGGATTTGGGTTACACAATTGCCCACTGGTGGCATGCTAGAACATGTACCTCATCAGGGTGTGCACACCTGTGAGGCATGGTTAAGCAGCTGTTGACCTGGCAAATGCTACAGCTAGATGTTTTTTGTTGACATGCATGGGCATAATGTCACTATATTGCTTGTTGGTGTACTTTATGTTGTAACTGTGGGATTGCATCTTAGTTCTCATTTTCACTCCTGGACTTAAGCTAGCATCTGGCTATGATCATTGCAGCTTTCCTGCATGCTGCAACATGAGACCAATCTTTCTTCTTATGCTGCGCAGGCACTACTGAGGTTACTTACCAGGGACTACTATTAGATTCCAGTGCAAAACATTGATGCCAGGCACTTGCTTATGGCAGTTAATGATGACACAGATATCTCCAGCTCTGATGTCTACAAAGTAAGCATTACTAAAAACTACACAAAATTACAAATAATTTGAGTGGTATTTAGAGGCAGAACAAGATGCAATATAGTAAAAGCCAACAAATACTATCTGATCCAGTAAATAAACTCTCAGTTCATAAAAATAACTCCAGCACTATGAGCACGTTTATGATGTCATTATATTCTTGAATTGACTATTTAATATACTCCGTAAATGTGAATTCTGTATTCTATCATGGCCTCTTGGCTGAGCACAGATATTCCTTGAAATATAAACTATAAACATTCTTAACTTGCTAATACTATGCTTCTATACAGCTCTGCAAGTGTGTATTAAGTATGTTTTGTTGTATTGGCTTAATAGTGAACGTTTTTCATTATTCTCATGAATATTGTGTATATAGCATGAAAATATCAGTAAATCAGCTAAACAAACATTTATTCTGATGTAGCCGTATACTTACATTACTTTCCAGAGATCAAACTGAATTTGATCTGTCCTTGGTTTTGCAATTACCACTAAAAATTTGCATCAGACTAAAAGTGGCCTAAATGATTAGACTATGTCTGCTTAGCTGTGCAGCTACATAGGCAGAGTAGAAGCTTATGTCCATTCATCTCTCTTCTGTACCACTTTACAGAGATAATGTTAACTTAATGTGCTGTGTTTTCTATGTTTGGGATTATTCCATAACATCTATATCATAAACATTATTCTAAATATTAATATCCAGTACACCTGTAAGTTAGACTATGTAGTAGGTGAGGGAAAGGGTCAAAACGGGACTTCTAACATACATTTAAAAATAACACAGGCTCATTAAAATACAATACGCCACATGCCTTAGTCATGGTAGCTTTCTAGTATTGAAAACTATGATTCTTCTTTGATTTTACGAAGAGTGACTAACTGGAAAATCTAAGTGTAGGTTTACATGTGAACCTTGATCCTGTACTAAGTATACAAGCCGTTACTGTTTTTAATCAATGTATTTAATTAATGGAATGCATGGCACAGTGGCACAGCTGAAAATGTTGCTACCTCACAACAAGATATTTCCTGGTTCAATTCTTGGCTGGGGTGCCTTCTATGTGGAGTCTGCATGTCGTCCCTGTGTTTGTGTGGGTTTCCTCTAGGTACTGTGGTTTCCTCCCACATTCCAAAGGCATGCAGAAGGAGGCTTGGGCACTCTACATTGGACATAGGTGTGAGTACACATGTGAGAGTGTGGTATGGAAGAACTACCGTGGCAGGACTAGCCAACTGGTGGTGTAAACTTCTGCTCTAGATGATTGTCTCTGTTGAAGTGACACTTCAGCCCATGTGTAGAAACTGGGAAAAAGGGGTCGAGGATGGCTGGATTTAAATTACTGAAATAAATCTTATTGGATACATCAACTAAAAACAATGAAGCTCAAACTCCTAAAATGCCAGGATACTACTTTATTTAAGATCCATAGTGCAGTCAAAGAAAAATTAAATTGATGAAACAACTCTTTAGAAAGATCAGAAAAGTCATATAATATATATTCTCCAATCAGGTCACAGTAACTTAAAATACAGCGATATAATTTAGCTGATAAACTTAAACAGTATAGCCCCTATAAATTATGTTTTTATTTCGTCTTTTCCCATTTAGGGGTAGCCACAGCGGAACTCCAGTCCGCTAATGATTGGCAGTTGTTTTTTTTTTATAGTGTCGAGTCGCCAGCCCGACGCCCAACCTTTAATGAAGGCACTCCCATTCAATACATGTCTTTTGAATGCCCACTCGACCATGGGGAGGACATGCAGACTCCACATAGAAGGCACTCCCAACCCAAGCCAAGAATCAAACAGGAGAACCTCTTGCTGTGAGGCAACAATGCTACCGCTGCACCACCGCGGAATAGCCCCTTTAAATGATAAACAATGTAAAATAATGTAAAAGCAGTGCTTATTTATTAAAGACATTTTAATAAATAAGTTATCTAATAGATTTTATTTTTCAAAGGTATTGTTATGCTGGCTTGATCATTAGGTGCCTAGGGTGTTTGCCATGTAATTTACTTACCATTACAGTCCACTTTATCTAGAAGAGCACTGACAACCCCTCTGTTATCTTTTTCTTTTTTACAGAATTGGTTAGAAATAGTGAAACATTTTTAAAATCAACATGCTGAATTGAATACCTATGCATTTGCCACCATCTTTGCATTTATATCATATGTTTGCAGATACGCTCATTGTAAGAGCTTCCTGGCATTTTTCCCACATAGAAAAATTTTGCATCTGGAGCATGTAGCTATATATACCACATGGGAAGAACTGAAATCATAATGAACCCAAATGCTGAAAGAACATTATATATGAATTAAAAGAAGCAATGGACCCATATGTATAAGCCTGCA
Organism: Protopterus annectens; assembly: GCF_019279795.1. Taxonomy (NCBI): domain Eukaryota; kingdom Metazoa; phylum Chordata; order Ceratodontiformes; family Protopteridae; genus Protopterus; species Protopterus annectens. Next base: position 938,035,976 of record NC_056732.1, on the reverse strand, counting down.
CTATTTTTAAATTACCTAGAGATATATGTCTCTGGGTTTGATTGCAGATTCTGTAATAACTGTAATACCATTGCTCTTGAGGAGGTCTTTCAAATTCTTACTTATTTTGTCTACAAATATATATCTATAACTTTACACAATCTGTAATTTTTCCTCATAATTTTCAAATACTCTTCACTTATTTTGTTAATGCTTGGTGCACCTATACAGTATGTGACCACAGTGCTGTAATCCACATTATGTATAGCGTCAGATACAGCCTTTGTGTCTCCATTGATATTACTTACAATAAGAATGATCTTGCTATGCCTACATATTTTAACTTCTTTACAAATGCAATGTACTCCATGTTTGTCATGGTCTTTGTGTTCAAACATAGTCTTCAACCCATCAAGTTTATTATTAAATCATTCATTTGAATAAATGTATTACATTCCTAGCAATGACATTTGTGAAGTCCAGTTGTAGCATGTAGAAAACTGTTTACAAAAGTTAGCTGTTTAAAGATTTCAGGACATAGACCATTCATTTACTGCTACCACATATCATTGAAAACAATGTCACTGACAGACCCAATTGCATAAAAGAAGAGAAAAGAAAATTAGTACTGTTATTATCACAACTATGTCAGGACTATTCATTCAATGGTGAAAAAACTGACTATAGGTGATTGGTATCATTGACTAATGTCACGAAAAATGGGCATAGGTATTTCATGGTGATAAGTAGGTTGAGGACCAGGCCTCCTCTAACCTATGTCAGGTGCCTATTGTAATATGGGAGTGGTCTGTGTACCCCTATTGGCCAGTGTGTACTCTCCATAAAGCCCAGCAGTCCTGAGTCAATAAGCCGATGGCCATCTGGTATCCAGTTGCCCAGTATGGGTTACCTGGGATAGCGCTGTTGAGTGAAAGTTGGACATAAAGCCAATCAATCTGTCAAAGATGAACTAAGAACTGCTATACTCATTGTAGGTTCACTGACAGGATGGATCATGGAAGTGGATGACATGATGGTAAGACGGAGGCTGGGTATCCTGTGTATCCAAGAAATAACATGAAAGAAGACATCTCAACTCTCCCTGTTTTGGAGGAATGTTTCTATTTTCAGGCCTGATTTAGGAAGTCCCCATTTTTGGACATCTTTTCCTATTTTCATGCTTAGTTTATTCCTTCAGATAATTTTCTGAACCCCTTAAAGCTGTCTAGCACATAGAAAACCACACATGACCAGCATACTAATGGCAACAATAATGTAAAGAAAGAGGACACACATCTTACAGCTCCCTTTTTCAGAAGCAAAATTAAATGATCTTGTGTGATAGACTTCAATGAAATGCATTGCAACATTCTACAGATTTTACACTGTCTGTTTGATGACATGCTTATAGTTTTCCATAAGTCTTCACGCACTTTGTTTTTTAACTATGTTGCTGAGTAGTATCCCATATTCCTACTGGAGGCAGGAAGACTTCTGTGCTACTTGGTATTCAGATTTTATGGTAATTAGGTGTCCAGATTTTTATCTGCATGTTCCTACTTTTCAAGGGCCTTTGTTCCTATTTTCGATGTCTGCAGGTTGAGAGGTATGGATGGATGGGTAGTGCAGCAAAGCCACTTGGCTTGAGATCAGAGGCAGGACAGGGTAGAAATGACATGGGAATTGTGATGAGGGGGAGGCTTCAGAAGACAGTGAGAGATGTTACAGAATTTGTGACAGACTCATAGCAATCAGACTCCAGTGTAGAAACAGAGCAGTAATCATAATGTCAGCCTATAACCCATAGCAGAGTTATGGCAACAAGCAAAAGAGTACATTCAGGCAGCAGTTGGAAGATCTTCTAGAAAAAGCTGGACAACATGAGATAGCATTGATAATGGTGGACTGGAATACGCATATTGTCACAGACAGAGCAGGGTATGAGGACTACCTTGGTCCACATTGGTGAGAATAAAGGACAGGCCATTCTAGACTTCTGTCTGGCAAATAGCTTGATGGTGGCCAATGTATGGTTCAGAAAAAGAGACAGTCACAAATTTGCATACAAGAGTGGCCAACATGCAGCTCAGGTAGACTTCCTCCTAGTAAGGAAAGGGCACTGGGGTAGACTCAGTGATTGCAAAGTTATTCCAAGGGAAACAGTTAGCACACAGCATAATCCACTGGTTGCCTCAATCATTTGCAATCAGAGGTGAGACAAGGCTCTTAGATCAACAGAGACTTGGCTGAAGACCTGGAAGATCACTGGAGAGAATGCAGAATAGTACAACAAAATACTCTAGGACCTTAGGAAGAAAAGGAAATAGGTAGAGTTGAAGACGAACAGCAGTGCTTCAAAACAGCCTGTCTGATGACTATAGAACAGATATGCAGCTGAGCCCGGTATGGAAATAAGGTACATAAGGAAAGCTGGTGGTGGATTAAAGCAGCCCAGGCTGTCATCAAAATGAATCATCATCAACCCCATCTTTCCCCATTTTCTACATGGGGTCAGAGTGTCTTGTTAACTGTTGTTATTTCTCTTGATTCAATGTCACAATCCTGCCTTTAACACATGCCTGACTAATACAGATCTTCTCTCACACAATCCACCAACCTACTTTGCTGGACGTCCTCATTTCCTCTGACCTTCTTCCTGTCAGTCCCAAATCTTCTTCACCAGATTGTCTTCTACTTTTCTGCACATGTGCCTGAACCACCGTAATCTGTTTTCTTTGATCTTTTCTCCAGTTAGTCCGACTATGGCTTCTGCTCTTATGTCTTCATTTCTTCATCTGTCCCACAGTGTACATACTATTACCCTTCTCAGGCACTTCATTTTCATCACCTTTAGCTTCCTCATCTGCTCTGCCTTTACTGCCCATGTTTCTGTACTATACAGTAGTACTGGTCACACCACTTTCTTGTACATCTTACTTTTCAGCTTCTTTGGCATCCTTCTGTCATTTCCTAGGTTCATATGTTCATAAATTAGTACTAGGCTAACTGCCATTGTGAGCCATTTTAAACTTAGCCAATTGCTCCATGTGAGAATCAAGCCCTGCACCTTGTGTCTGTAAGGTAAACACCTTAATCATTATGCCAACCTCCCACCCACAAATAGATGCATGCACTGCTAATTGTCCTACACCTGATACTCTATACCATTTGTCTGCAGCCCCTCTGAGTCTAGCTTTGACCTCTTCATTCAGACTTCCCTTCTCCTCTACTACCCCTACCTGATACTTGAAGCTGTTTACCTATTACACTATCTTCCCGTTAATCTCAATTCTCAAGTTCTTCTGATTTCCCCAGTTTTCTGCCATTACCACCATCATATCTGTGCTTAGTTTCATTCCATGTGCCATCAGTTTTGTATTCCATTCTCCTATCCTTTTCTGAAGTTTTGGCTCAGAGGCTGCCTGTAATGCCACATCATCTGTTTACAACAACTTTGTTGATCTGTTCCCTCCAGTGTGTTTGCTAATGTAGTCCATCACCTTATGAACAGCAGTGAGCTCAGAATTGAACTCTGGTGCATACCCACTAAAAATGGGAACCACTCTGTGAGGCCAAATACTGTTCATACTTGAGTTATTGGGTTCTTGTACATAGCCTGCACTAATTCTACCAATGGTTCTGGGACTTCAAACCACCACAGTATTGCCCAAATCATCTTTCTTGGGACCTTGTCATATGCCTTCTCCAAGTCTAGCAATGCCCAGTTGGACTCTTTCATCCTCTCTTGCTTCTTCTCAGCTATCTGTCTTACTGCAAACATCAAGTCAATTGTGCTGCATCCTGATCTGAATCCAAACTGCTCATCTCCCATTTTACTTTCTACTGTTCGGCATATCCATTTATCAATCACCCACTAAAGAACATTCATGCACAGGAGTTTGATGCCTCTGTACTGCCCACAGTTGTGAGAGCTGAGATAAAAGGGAAAACAGTAGAACAAATTAACAGCTTCATGTATCTGAGAAGGGTGGTTTAGGAGAAGGGAAGTCTGAAGGAGGAGGTCAAGGCTAGTTTTAAAGGGACTGCAGCCAACTGGCACAGATTGTCAGTGTATTGTATGACAGAAGAATGCCAAGGAAGCTGAAAAGCAAGATGTACAAAACAGTGGTGAAATTAGTATTACTGCATGGTACAGAAACCGGGGTAGTAAAATCAGAGCAGATGAGGAATATATAGATGATGGAGATGAACTACCTGAGACAGATAGTAGGATACACACTGTGGGACAGACAAAAAAATGGGGACATCAAAGCAGAAGCCCATGTAGCTCCAATTGAAGAGAAGGTCACAAAGAACAGATGGTGATAGTTCAGTCCCATGTCCCAGAACCAAAAGACAATCTGGTGAAGAAGATTTTGGAAAGGCATGAAGAAGGCAAGAGGAAATGAGGATGTCCAGTATAGGAATGGATTGTATGAGAGAAGACCTGTGACAGTCAGGCATGAGTGTCGAAGAAAGTAGGAAAGTGGCATTGAATCAAGAGAGATTTTAACAGTTGACACAACACCCCAAGCCCATGAAGAAAATAGAAAAAAGGGGGTTATTATGATGGTGATGATGATTACAACTTAAAATTTCAGCAAATTGATTTACTGAGCCTGACCATACTACAAATAAGTCATCAATTAACCTGCTATGGAATTTAATATAATGGGAAAAATCAGACTGATACAAAATCTACTGAGTCTCTTTCCAGAAGCTAATAAAGTGCCTCCAATGCCTTATGACCATAATAGTTAGCATTGCCATATCTCTGAACTGCTGAAAATTCTTATTCTCTAAGTTAAAAATGGCAAGAATTAAGTCTTATGAGCCATGTATTTGCCCTTCTTCCTTTTTTGACAAGATCTGAAAAAATGGCTCGCCATCAACATCCATTCAGCTTGTGGGATGCAGGAGTATAAGATGGCTATGTCCACTATAAGCAGCAAATATCCATCAACCCATTCAGTTGCTTTAAGCCTATTAAAAAATCCTATAATTTTAACATGAGATGGAATACTTTCAACTACACTGTTCAACTTAGAATCTATGGTTATTACCAAACATTCTATTTTGGCTTCCTTGCTAGATGCAATGAATCTAAATGAGAGGGGTTTGTCAAATGTTTATGTATTTTAAGGGTACCGAGACATGACACTTAAGGATGTTCAGTTTGAGAATAACCAAGCAGGTCTTAAGTAATAGGAACTCTATGCAGCATGCCCAGCAACATTAGATCTATTTCCTTGCATGCTATATTTATTGTTTTTGTCAAAGTAACTTCTTTGTAACCTCAACAATCATTTAGCAGGAAGTAAAGCTTTTTATATATCTTAACATTCATTATCAGATTCTCACCCCCTTATTCACTTTCCTAAATCTTAAAGAATGCAATGTTTTTTAGTTGCCGTAAAGCATCAAATCTCTTATTGTACAACTGGTAAAATTCATCTGAGATTGAATGCAGACTTAATGCAATGTTCAAGAAGGAACTGTTCAAAATGCAAAAGCATGTAGTGCAAATAAATGGGAAAACAAGAGCAAAAATTAGATCTGCAATGAATAATTCAGCTGAGGGAAAATAGCTTGGCAGATATTCGTACAAAGAGAAAAACAAGTATTCTGGTCATTAAAGAATAAATAAAAAAAGACAAAGTATGGTGTGACAGAATGTGTTTTTGTTTGTTTCTTTGCATTTCATCTTAAAGAACTGAAAACCCAAATAAGTTGCCACAGGAAAATGAATAAAAAAAGTAATAACTCTGCATGACTGTATATGTGTGGTTAATTTGTGTGTGTGGGGAGGGAGTGTATGTTTTAAGGAGGGTCTGTATCTATTTGTGTCTTTGCATCTCTTTTACCCCAGAGATCTAGGGCAAATAGTAACTACAGAAACCAATTTCCCAAATCCCAATTTGCAGACTCTAGAAATTCAGAAAAGTTTTCACATTTAAGTAATCTTTCTGGGTGATTCTATTTTCCCTGTGACTGTACAAACAAAATATATTATGTATAGGTAAAGGGGTTGTGGTGGGTAAGGCCTCCACAGGGGGTTGCATTGGTCATCCACCTGCAGAAAATGATTTGTTAAGTAATGTCACCCTGATTTGGTAGGACTTGCTTTTCAATAAGATTGCCTCATTCAATTTGCTGCCATTGAGATTAATCTTTTTTTTTCTTTTTAACAGATCCTTTTTTATATTCATACCATTTAATGAACAAGACAACAGATGACCCTAGTCTCTCAATCTATAGTGGTAATTGATTGATCATTAAGTGAGGACATTTGCACAACTGCAGCTCTCTAAGGAAGGGAATAAAAAAGTGTGTCTGAGACAGAACAAAAAGTACCTCATTGTTCAGACTTTGCTATGATAATAACTGTATAATCCCATTTTTGATCAAAAAAGAATTAAATAACTAAAATAGGGGCACAAGCATTTCCCAATTTAGTAGCACTGAGTGATATACAAAGGAACATTGATGGGTCTAGGAGTACAATCATGATCCAACACAGAAAATGTAAATGGTCCTGAGGTTAAGCAGTATATTAAATGAACAAAATATAACAGTACACAAAGTTCACTCAAATGGTAAACTGAAGGTGGCCAGATGTCAAAGAATGATATGCTGATGAGGGAGAGCCAGAATTGAAAACTTCATAACATGAGGAATATGGGATAACAAGATGTCATTTGTGACATGGCTCCAATGTTAGTTCTGGGAAGGAAGGAAAGGCTACAGAACTGTCAATCAGTCAATCAACAAAATGAGAAATGGTAGCACTGACGATGGTAAAGTCCAATGAAAAGAGACACCTGCCATGTCAAGGAATGAAACTAGTAATGGGGAAAAGCTTTGGTCTAATGCCTTCATAGAAAGAGGGGGCAAATTATGCTTTGTAAAAAAAATAATTAATTTTACTAACAATGTAACCAGACATCGAATGGTACTAAATGTGAAATAAAGAAGGTATGATTTTTTTCTAAAGGAATCAAACTCATTGGTTATTTTTGATGAAGTACACTAGATCTATCAAATGGCACCTTCTACTCAGATAAAGATGTAAAACTATCTCCAAGCATCATGTTCATAGGTTCATAGGTGTGTACTAGGCTAATGGGCCTGGAGCCTTTACAAGCCTAGCTCCCAAAAAATTGCCCCAGGCACCGTGTCACCCGATGTTAGTTCACAGTGCCCATATCCAGTGGTGCAATTGGAATAATCCCTGGAGTGAACTTTCTGTTACCCATCCACTCGTCAAGATTTCTCTTGAAGAGGGCCAGTGAAGTACTCTGCTTAACATGAATGGGACGCTTACTGAAGAGTATGGGCAGTCTTTGGGAGATAAACCTGTCCCTCCAGCATGTTCTGTTAATTATGGTAATGAGGGTGTGATCTCTGAAGCATGTGGTGCAGGGGGGATTTGGATTTCTTTAGGTGTAGCATTTCAAGCAGGGCTGGGTCAGAAATGGTTTTGTATGTCAAGCAGAGATCACCTCTAAATAGAAGATAAGAGACTGAGAACAGCTGAACTTTCTTGAGTCTGTCCATGTAGGATGTGTTTAAGGCCTAGCATTATTTTTGTGAGGTACTTTTCTGGCCTCTCCAACTGTTGTAGGTGTCTGGTCAGGTACATGCCAAATGGGGCATTATATTCAATGATTGGTCTAATGAGGGATGAGTAGAGAGGGATGATGACCTCTTTCTTCCTAGATGCGAAAACCTATAAGATATGCCATGTAGAAGAACTTTCTGACCACAGTGGCAATGTGGTGGTCGAAGGTGAGGTGGCTGTAGACCTGGGTGCCCAGATCTCTTATGGTCCCTTCAGTGTTCAGTGGGCTCCCATCAATGTGGTAATTTGTGGGAACTGAGTTTTTTCCAAAGGGGATGATAATGCATTTTTTGGCGTTAAACTTCAGGCCATAGTTCTGACACCAGTCATTGGTTTCAGAGAGGCCATTTTATAGGATGTGAGTTTATAATGACTCCTAGCTTGCAGTAATCAGCAAACTTGGTCAGCCAGAGTCCTTCTGCATTGGCCTAGATTTCTGGGAAGTAGATGCCAAACAGGAGAAGGCCCAGGACCAAGCCCTGTAAGACTCCACTCATGACTGATCGACAGTCTGACTTGGAATCCACAACTTTCACTCTGTGGGTCCTGTCTGTGAGCCAATTTGCAACCCACCTAGTGATGTAAGGATCAATGCCTAGTTTGGTCAGGTTATCAATGATGCCTGAGTGTGAAATGGTATCAAAAGCCTTGGCCAGGATGAGGTCGGCTGTATGCACTGCCTTACCCTCATCCACTGCCTTGGTGACTGCCTCAAAGAAGTCAACCAGGCTCAGCCGGCAGAATCTCCCCTTGACAAAGCCAAACTGTGTGGGGTCAAGAGTTTGGAGACTGCCTACATATTTGTTAAGCAGGTCCATAATGATGATGCACTCCATAGCTTTGCATACCAGGCTTGACAGGCTAATGAGGACGATAGTTCCTGGGGTCTGTATTTGCTCCACCTTTATGGAGTGGGATGACTGTAGCAGTGTGCCATTCATTAGGGAAATAGCCTGAGGTAAGGCTGTGATTGAACAGGGCACACAGATGTGGTGCCAGTTCATTTTGTAGCTCATGCAGGATGAAGCCAAGAATATTATCAGGTCCCATAGATGCCGTATTCTTGGCTTTGGACAATGCAGCTTCTACCTGCGCTGCAGAAATGGTGGTTATCAGGCTTTCATCTGTTATTGTGATAGGGCCCTTGGGGGGGAAGGGGTAAAGTTGGCACTGAATCTATTGGCCATTATGTTGGCTATATCTGTTGGCTCAGTATAGGAGGTGCCATTGTGCAATAACTCAGAGCAAATCTGGGTATTGCCTTTGAGGTTTTTGATATAGCTATAGAAGGCTTTGTGGTCATTTTTGGTGTCAGCCACAATTCTGCCATCATAGCTGGCTTTAGAGTATTTGATAAGGGAGCTCAGCTTTTTGTTGAGACTGATAAGGGAGGTTTTCCAGTCTTGTGACTTCATTTTTTTCTGCAACAGTTTCTTCCTCTTCTGTTGTAGAGTTTACCAATGGCTGGGGACCACCAGATTGGCTTCCTTTTTTAGGAGGAGAGCGTTTTAGTTCTATTTTGTATGGCAAGGTCCATGCATTTGTGTACATGCTCATACAGTGCATTGGTGTATGATTCAGCAGTCATGCAACTATTTTCCATTGGCATGGATGCTGAGAAGTTAGCCACCTCTTCTTTTAGGACCCCAAAGTCAGCTTTAGAGAAGTTTTTCAGGATGGTCACTTTAGCGGGGGGGGGGGGGTGTAGGTGCGATGGAGATTTCCACGGTGATCAGTTTATGGTCAGAGTTAACCAGGGAGGAACTGACTATACGTGTGTAAGAAAGCTAACAGTGATACAAGTCTTGATATTTTTCAGGGTAGTGTAAGCGAGAAAGAAGTTTGTCTAGATGTTTAGGAGCTTGTGGTTGAGTTAAAGAGTTACAGTGTTTCCAGATAAAGTACCTATTAAGATAATGCTGACAATGAGGTATATGCAAGCAAAGCAGTATGAGTGCTTTTACCTGTTGTACCCCAGTGGATGACTTCATCAGTTTTCACAGCTAGCTATCAAACATGCATGGGTGCCAAATATTCACATGTTCAAATGGAAAAAGACTGGCAAAGTGACCAAAAATTAAAAGATTGCAAATTATTAGTGTTTTCATGTGTAAAATTGCTGTACATTGGGGATTGGAAACTCCTTTTCCCACTGTACTGTGATCTTGGAGTTAATATATATTAGTAGTAAGGGGTGTCAGGGTACAGTGGGGCTTGCGCACTGCAAAAAATATTTTTTTCTTTTTTGTTTGTTTGTTAAAACAGTTGACTTTAAGCAATTTTGTTTGAATACTTCCTATTCAAAGTTATGTGTTTTAATCACCAATATATACTCATATATCTATCTGTCTGTATATCTATAAAGGTAGGTATATACAGATATCTAGATAGATAGAATAGATATAGATAAAGATATAGATGGTTATAGATATAGGCATATAGATAGAAAGATATACGCATATATTTACAAATTAACATTCATAAGACTACTCAAGCTGAATTTGCTCTGCTGTTTATTCATTTTGAGGAGAAATCTGTAGACAGACAGTTCAGTGTTTGGATGTCACAAGACTTTCTGTTTAGTTTTTCAGTTTTCTAGCATACTATCTGTTTGCACCGAGTATTGATTTAATCTAGAGTTTACCAAAACTAATAGTCATAATAATAACCAGGGATTTTGTGGTCTGCCCTTCCTTCTGTTCCTTCTGAGGAAGAACATGCAGGTGATGATTTTAGACATTACTGTAAAAATTATGCCCCACAAGGCCTGCCATACTTCCCAGTCCATACAACTATTCATATCTTATCTTTCCCTTAAACTATTTAACATTGACCGTTTTCAAGAGGTCTGTACTCCTATCATTTACTGTATTTAGTCATTTTTGATCCCAGTGTGAAAAGGAATCTGTCTCCAAAATTGTTTGAATTATTCTCATTAAATGTTTGGAGAACAATATTGGGATATTACCTTCAAATTGCTAAGATTGTTTTCCTAGCTTCAAAGGCAAAGGAGCAGCTGCATTTCAATTTTTAATGAAAACATATTTTCAATGCCATTTTTGCTGCAATGTTTATAAAGAATGAAAACCACTTTTTTTGTATAGAAGTATACTAGGCATAATTAAAAGATATGCTTCTCTGTAGCTCATGCCTTGCAGGGTAAATATGCAGACATGGCTTGCAGAGGCATCATTGAGAATGTAGTAGGAAAGCAGAGTCTTACAGACAACACAAGTGAACTGAGCTGTACAATGAGGCTAATATTGGTCAAAAACCATTGGAAGCTGCATCGTATGAGGCAACATTTGTTTTCATATAACAATGCATTGTAGGAAGGAAGGCATCATAGGTCCACAGGTAAATATTATGCTAGCTGCCCTTGTGGAACATTTTAAGCCTAGCCAGTTTTGCTTTCTGTGCTTAAAATAACCTATCCCATTCTGTTATGGATTAGTCTTAGACATTCCATGGTCAATAATTATATAGTAACCCTAATGCGAATAACTGGGATCATACCATAGATAATCTGAGGGGACCTATGCATGGAATAAAGCATTTAGGATCTGCATATGTCCATTAGTAGTACAGGGGGCAGTCCTGGGGTAGATTTTCTGTCTCCCATCCATAGCTCTAAGTTGTGCTTGGAAATAGACAGGGATGAACATTTTTCTTTTATGCGGATGGGGAGTCCATTCCATAGCAAAGGTATTCTTTGAGAAATATGCCTGTCCCTCCAAACCATTCTACTGATGTTGCAGAAGAGGTTTAGATCCCTAGAACAAGGATTTCTGATGCCAATTGACTTGCTGATGTGCAGTAACTCCATCAGTAATGGGTCAGAGGATGCCTTGCATGCCAGACACAGGTCACCTCTTAGCAGTCATCCTAATCATCCTTATCATCTCATGCTTCAAAACTTTTGTAGGTGAACTTTTCTATATCTCCATACTTGGGCCATCTACATGGAACCCTCTCCTACCACATGTAAAGAAATAATAAACATTGATGAATTTAAAAACTAAACTTAAAGAACATCTTAAGGATGCCAGCCGTACTTGATTATGTGACAATAGTTAAAAATACTGCTAGCAATCTAAACTACAGTTAGATTTGATTTATTTTTGTACATGTTTTGTTACTTGTTTATCTTGTGGAATGTGATTCTTTATTTGTATCACTAATGCTGTGTTCATCTGTTCTACTTATTCCTGTAAGCTTGGGTTGTGGCTAAAAATAGTTGGCTAGGGTCATCTGAGCAAGTCAATTATCAAACAGCAAGTAAATAAATAAATAAGGAGTTAGACCTCAGTGCATTCTGTTAAATATTCTGCCAGTGAGTTTATACATAAAAGGCATAACTGTTTATGGTATTAACAAAATTTCAGGGCAGACAACATGAAGATGAACATACAAAAACAAGCCACCAAGGATGTAAAGACAGTTATTTACAAGACAGCAGGATCATTACCAACTTATCATGGATAGTAGCATGTTGGCTGTGGCACAAGTAACGTGCCACTGACACCTTAAAATATTTATATACAATAAAATAATTCCCACACCTAGTTGGGAATATCACTTGTGCTTCTTACAGTGGTGTGCATGCCATTGTGTTTGCCCCCACCCAATAACAGTAATAATGTATTTTATACTCTTTTTGTTGACTACTCACAGCTGATCATCAGCTACTACCAGAACCTCTCCCCATCCTCCAAGTCCACTGAACTCACCTTAGTCTTCCCCAGACTGATTCCGATCCATTTCCAGGGCCAGTGAGGAGATCAAGAAACCTGGAGCAGTATCACACTGTTTCTGCTGCTGCTGGAGAGTGTTTCTGTCTAGGCCTCTACCCCTTGTGCACTATCATCCCATCTCCAGGGGTTATTATGCAATGGGTTTTATAGCACCTCTGCCATGCCTCTTTGTGCACCTAAGACTTAGCCCCCTATAATACAATGCCCCCCAATGATTCCTTGCCCACTACCAGAGATTAACATTGATGGTATATCTGAGAGCACACTTCACACCATCCAAGCATGGGAATGTTCTACTGCCTATATATATCATCAAATACCCTAGTGACTTATCAAACACAGATTGCCTGTGCTGTAACCAAGCCTGTATCTCACAATGTCAGTAGTGCAGACACAACATCAACAACACTTTTTAAGCACCTGTATTAAAATATCACTTAAGATACAGGCATATATACATTAATAGAAAAGAAAACAAACAATATTAACATTTTTCCATTTTCACACATTATACATTACAAATGATGTAATGCATACTTGTAATGTATAATGTGTATAAATGGAAAAACATATATGGTCTACAAGAAGAAATACTTTACATTCTTACTAACCTTTCATCATACTTTGTATACCATTTCATCACCTACCTTCTCCCCATTCTTAGGGGAGAATTATATATTTTTTTATTATTTCCTAGCAGTGTAGACTAGTGCTTCTGATACTTTTGTATATACTGATTGTCATATTTAATTGGATTTTTTTCTTTTATTATTACAATACCAGTGTCTCATCATGCTTTATTGTATCCTATGTATTCCACAGTCACATTGTATGCATATATGCTTTTTAATTAATCTATACTACTGTTTTATTTGATGTTATTTAACTCTCTCGAGATTTCATACATGGGCCTCAGCTGAAAATGTTTTTATTACCCAGCGGATGTCCTAGTAAACAAATATCAGTAAATAAATAGATAAAAAAAAAACAAGTAATCTCCGTGTTATCCCAGAAGTCTCAAAACAACCCATTAAAGTGTAGTGGGTCCAAAAACAAAACAGTAAGAAACTTCTCTGTGTGGAAGATTTTCAGTCCATATATTTCTAGTTAATCACTGTATATTAATCAGATCAGACAATAGTAGTAGAAGTAGCGAACGTAAACTCGTCTTAAGTCAAAACAAAATAAAAAGTAATAATAGAAAATATATAATTGTACAGCATTACTAAGTATTTGAAAGTAATCTAAGCAAGGTAGGCAGTCTGTTTCCAGTCGAAAATCCTTTATTAAGTACACAGACAAGCGATCCAAGTAAAACAAAAATAGAGTAATAATGTCCTCACAAGCTTTCTAAATATATATATACTTTTTATCAGGAATGGGAGTGGTTTATTGTGCTGTAAAACAAAGTGTTATTGGTACACATACATCCCTTCCCCCATCAGTGTGACATTCGAGCTGGTCCTGCTCTACTTAGTAGCTGTCATAATAATATATAACACCCTTATGTACTTTAAATAAAATGTATAATGATGTGCAACCTCTTATTTAACCAAATTATTAAGTAGATTATTAAGTCTGTGATTTTATCCAAGACAATATACTACATGGCTGGAAATATATCAACCTTAGTTCATTTGGCAATCAAAAAATATATATAAATATATACATATACATTTTGCATGTAAAAATCAATGTCTGTTTTCATAACCTATTATTAACAAAGATCGCTTTCGTCCTTCTAGACTTCTTCAGGTGTCTGTACAAGAACCCTAAAAACCTATTTAATTGTATAATTAGTTAGTATTGTTATTACACATCATTTTGAATAAAGTGGAAAAAAGAACCAGAAAAAATAAAAATAAGAAAAAATGTATGTATGATGATGGAAACAAAATATACACTTAAATTTCAACTGATTTAAAATGGTATTTAAAACCAATTTTTAGAATAAAATAAAATAAAATACAATTAGTCATGTAAACAATGTGGCAATTTTCTAAGTTCCAGTGCACTTTTAATTGAACAGTAGCAGTTTAGTCTAGGCTTCCTATAAGAGTTCAGCTTTAATTGCCACATGAGTTCATGTTTCTCCAGAATATTCGGGATGTCTCCTTCAAGATCACCCATGTCTATGCCTATGCGATCCAAGATCTGGAACTTAAACTTAAAACCTATGTGTCTTTTATGAAGAGAAAAGTGTTTGGCTAGTGCATTATTTTTACATCCAGAGTGGATTTCTGACATGACATGAAATTCTACACTTGAGTTTATTTATTTATTTATAAATAAATAAATAGATAGATAGATAGATAGATAGATAGATAGATAGATAAAAATAAATAAATAGATAAAACTTTCTTTCTTTATAACAACTAATCTTTCAGTCCAGCATTAAATAAATTATTAAATTCTGCCTTCTCTTAAACTTCATTCCTCTTTCTGAACATTACTTTGCATGTATTATTCCCAAAAATTCCATTTATTTCTATGTAGTTTGCTCCTTCCCTTTTCTAAAGATCCCTCTTCCAGTTCTTTTATCTCTTTTACAATATTCAATACTTCAAATACAATTGGTTTAGATTTCAATTTCCATTTTCTAGTGATTGCTTATTTTGGCAGCCAACAGAATTAAATTTAATAAGGCTTTACAATGTTTAGGCAATTCAGATCCTGTGTCCCTACTCAAAAGAATAATTTCCTTAGTTGCAGTCACTTGCCCCCTTCCCCCGATATTTCTGACAGAGTACTCTGTAGGGAATTTTTTTTTTTTTTTTAAATCTGCTAGCTCAATCTTTTTCTGGCTTTTTCACTGTTAGGGGTCGCCACAGCAGATCACATGTCTGCTCATGACTGGCAGTGGAGTTTTATGGTGTCGAGTTGTCAGCCTGGCACCCAACCTTCCACAGAAAGCACACACATGCATACACTCACACCTAGGGCCAATTTAAAGTGTCCAATCCACCTACAGCATGTCTTTGGAAGGAAACTGGGGCACCCAGAGGAAACCCACATGACCACAGGGAGGACATGCAGCCTCCTCACAGGGGGGACCCCAGCCGAGGATTGAACCGGAGAACCTCTTGCTGTGAGGTGACAACGCTAACCACTGTACCACCGTGGCTGCCCTAAATCTGCTAGCTCATTACAATCCCAAAAAACATGTTCCAAGTTAACTCTTTCCACTCCATCACACTTCCAGCATTTGTATGCTACCTGAGTAAAAATTATTTGAATTCTGCTTGGGGTACAAAAATACCTATCCAAACACTTCCAAGAGAAAAATCTTAAACCTTCTGGACTGTGTTGCATACTTAGGGACCATAGATAAGTTCTACCATTGTTCCATTGTAAATTGCTTTTGAGTCTCTCTTGCCAATCGTGTCCAACTTCCTCTGACTGATTCTTACAGTTATCATGCAATATGTTATATGCCCTACTAATTATCCCTTTTTAACACCAGTTTCTGTTCTTTATTCGACTAACAACTCTACCAAAGCGGGTCTTTCACTTAAGACTCCCCAATCTCTTTCTCTTTGCCCATATTCTGATATCAATCCCCAGTGGTGAAGGTAGTCTCTTTCCTGTAGTCTAAACTTCTTCCTGCCTTCATCCCACTCTATTATCTTTCCCTCTGTAGTTATTCGCTCCCAATACCTTGGTTCCATTGCAAGTTTTCTCCAGTAAATTCCAATCCATCTTGCCTATTTTCTGTACCCTTACTTTCAGTCATCCCTATTGGCAAAATCTCCTTTTTCCATGTGTTGGCTTACTTTTTAGAAAAAATGTCCGCAATTTTAATACTTGGTATGGTGGTTATTGTTCTCCTTAAGGAATGTCATCCAAAATCCCACACTCCTTATTTCTTGGACATTTCCCCCTCCTTCATCATTTCTTTCCACTATGAATTATAACCTTCTTCTTGTGTTATGTATATAAGCCTTAACTGTGTAGCTCTAAACTATCCCCTCAAATCAGGTAATCACAAACCACTTTTTTTTCTATTGGGAGAATCAACATATCCCACTTAACTCTTGCCCTCTTTCTCTCCCAGTAACAGTCCTTCAATTTTTTTTATAAATTATAGTCCACAACTTTTCCACTGGTTGATAAAGATATGCTTGACCTGTATATAAAATAAAAGGGACTAAAAACATTTTCACTTCTTGTATCTTGCTATCTATATTCATAAGCAAGAACTTCCAATTTCTCAGTTTATAGATTATCTTTTGTTTAGTCTCTTCCCAAATATCCTTAGCTGTTATGAAAGAATCCTTTTTAACCCATACTCCTAAATACTTCACCTTATCATGTCACCATAAATGCGGGTTTTGCTGAACCAAGTCATGTGTGGGTACATAAATTTACAGCTATAGCCTTTGCTTTATCTTTATTAATTTTATATCCTGAAAGACTTGAAACTCTCTGAAAATGTTCCACAGCACTTAGATGCTCTTTTCTTGATTTATCAAGTAAAAAATAATATAATCTGCAAATAAAGCTAATTTTTCTTGATTATCATACCAATTATAACATCAGTACTTCTTGGTACAGTTTCTTTCAAGCACCTATAACAGACTTTACACACAAATGGATAATAATGATATAATGTAACTTAAGAGAAAGGTTGTGCTAATTGATAGTTTATACTATATTTCATTCTGAATACTGCAGAAACTACACCTATCAATACAGTCATGTAAGTAATTGTACATTTGTGCAGTACAAGCAATAGCAGGGGTATGTGCTGCCCCAGGGATACAGATTGCAGAGCTAATTAATTAAACCATTCAGAAAAACTCAAGATAAACCTTGTTACGAATATACAGGGCAACTCGGCAACAAAAGCACAAACCAAGAAACCACAATAGACTGCCATTTGCACATTCACTGAAGAACCGTTCTGTAGTTTTCACTGACTGTAGGTTATCTGTCATTGTGCTCATGTCCTCTGTCATGATGATTAGCCAGCCTAACATTTTTTGATGAATTGTAATGTGTGGTGCATGGTGTAACTAGCCTATGTCTGCACCACACAGCCTGCACTAGTTTCATCATGTCAGATACTATACAGCATGTATTATTTTCTTCTGGGTGGCTCTGTCATTTGTATGCTATCATAGTGAATAGGCTGAACCAGACCTTGCCATGTTTTCTTTGCTAAACTGTGCATCCTTGAAAAGGGGTCCTGCCCATCTCTGCCATCCTTCTGGTATCTCTCACATCCCTTGTCAAAGGGGGTTGCACTACTCATAATTGGAGTGGAACCAATGGCCCTGCTACAGTCTAAGCAGCCTTGCACTTTGCAGTTGTGATGGACAGCATGACACACACAATAAAGTTCATGCCAAGCTTGTCAAGTATATACCTAACAATATACAAATGTATTTGAAATTTGTTATAAGAATAACAAATACATGTTCAGACCAGTATAATCACAGGTGAGATGATAATAAATTTCCACTAATTTTTATGGCCATTGCACTGATTCATTCATGGCTTAAGGTGGTATCCTGCATTAGCTGTGACACATTACATTTTTGTGGAAAAGTTACTGTATATCATTTATAGGATCCCCCATCAGTAGCTCAAAGTTCCAAAACTTCGAAGACCATATGGCCGAGACCATATGTCCAAAGTTTTAGAACTTCAAAACAAGAAAAAAACAAGAAAATAAAATAAAACAACTTACCTGCACTTTTTTGCAAGGGGCAAGCCCCTCTGCACCTTCCACACCCCCTGCAACTTAAATATACTAACTCCAAGATTGCACTACAGTGAGGAAAACTTCAAATCCCGAGTTCTGCGCTATACGGCAATCTCAATAGAAAGTGTTCGGAGTTCCAAAACTTCAGACATATGGTCTTGGCCATATGGTCTTCGAAGTTTTGGAACTTAGAGCTACTGATAGGGATCCCATTTCTATACAGCATGAGTCATACACTACTGGAAACAGTGATTCCTACAATTACAACTAAAGATCTGTCTGGAAAACTGCCACGCTGAAAGTGATGGTGGAGGTAAAGTGTCATACGTTGGCATTATTCAACTACCATGATATTGAGTAAAAGTATTCATTATGAGGATATTGGCACAGCAAACCACCTGGAAATTCAAATATGACAGCCTTTCAAGATGATTTAGCTATCCCCATGCAGCCTGAATGGTGCTTTCATTGCAAAAAGTATGCAGTCAAAGGTGCTCTGGATTGAATATAGAGGCGAGCAATGACATAGAACCTATATGTGATAACAGTTTTCTCCTGTTTGGTAATGGGAAACCAACTATTACCTTTTGCAGGCTGAATCATTTCATTAACAAAGTTATTCAGTATTCCTCAAACACATGCAACAAATGGACCTTCAAAAAAATCAATCGCGGGAAACACAAATCACGCTAGTCCAGGATATAAAAGAAAGAATTACTTTACTGAAATGTAAAATGTTAGCGCTTTCATGCACTAAATGTATGCACTTCTTCAGACAAAATACATTGTTACAAGTGGTTAACCTTTTATACAAACACATACCACAAGACCACTCCCGTTAATATTTAATTGCTATTAATTAACTAATTAGCTAGCTATAGCTTACTTTAAAACTGTTACCATCACAAAACATATTTTTCACATTAAAGCGACCAGCTTAAAAAGTAATAAATATATGTTTAGATGCAAAAACATGTATATACATGTAAACAAATATTCACCTTACTTATACATAAACTTATTTCTATATGAATTTATTAATGTTTATTATAGTCTATGAAATACTTTGAATTAGGAACACATAATTTTAAAAAGTAAAGAACATATTCCTATAACGTATTTGTGTATGTATAATTGAATTTTATAAAATTTGAAAACTAAATCTGTGTCTATCTATCTAAAGCTTTGATGTTTAATAAGCATTTTATGGAACACACATCATTGATTCCTGGGAACGTATAGGCATTTGTTTTTAATTGCCAAAGAAGTTCATGTTCTTGTAATTTCAAGTACCATGCACCCCCCCTGGAATCTTTAGAAACTTGTTCAACCACATTAAATAGAAAGCTATGTGTGTTATTTTCTATTATATGCCTTGCTAAGGCGTTTGATGGATTTTGTTTTGTAATAGCATATATATGTTCATAAATACGGGTTTTTAAATGACGTTCTGTTTTCCCGAAGTAATATGCAGGACAAGCCGTGCATTTAGCAAGGTAAACCACCCCTTGACTTTCACAATTGAATTTGTCATTAATCCAATATTTAATGCCCCTAACAGTAAATGTTGTACCTGTTTGAATGAATTTACAATACTTACAGCATCCACATTTAAACATGCCTTTGTTGACTTTAAAGTTTCTTAAAGGGGCTTCTAATAAATTCTTAATTGAAAATGCTTTTTTATATACAATTAAGGGTTTAAGCCCTAATGTAGAATGAAGCTGTTTGTCTTGAATTACACATTCCCAGTTGTTATACAGAACACCACGAATTTGTGGGGCATTGGTGTTAAACTGAGTAAGAAAACTAGTATTGTAAGTAGCCACATTTTGGGTATTATTATCTTTATGACCATTTTCTTCATTTATATTATGTAGACAAACATTAAGGTTATCACTTGTGTCCTTAAATATTGGACCTATTGTTCCAAATTTCCTCTTATTTTTAACTTCCCAATACAATGCGCTAGCTAAGCGAGTGGGATATCCTCTATTGAAAAACATTTCACATAGTTGCGTGCATTCATCTTCAAACACTGCATCTGTTGAACACATGCGAGATGCTCAGACAAATTGTCCTTTGACAACTCCTTTCTTTTGGAAGAATGGGTGGCAACTAGTGAAATGTAGGAAAGAGTTACTACATGATGGTTTCCTGTATATTTTTGTGATAAATGTACTATTCTGTATGTCTTTAGTAATATTAATATCTAAGAAATTGATAGAAAATGGACTTAGTTCATATGTGAACTCCAAAAAGGTAGATAATTAATTCATAACATCCATTAATTGTGTGGCTTCTTCTTGAGTGCTGTTTATAATCATCAAAATATCATCTTGATATCGTGTATACCACACAACTATTTTTGAAAAAAGGTTGTGTGGAAACAATAAGGTACGCTCCCAAAAAGCCATAACTGTGTTGGCAAAACTGCCTCCACATGGGGAGCCCATTGCTACCCCAGACTGTTGAAGGTAAATCTGTTTTTGGAACAAGAAATAGTTATTTTCTAAAACTATTTCCAACAGGTAAATTATTAGATCTATTTCATTACCTGGACAATCTTTTGACAGTAAAAAATCTCGTACCCAGTTTAATCCTGTATTATGAGGAATAACAGTATACAAACTTTTAATATCTGCTGTCAAAAAAATGTAGTCAACGTCAAAGGGAATTTGGTTTAAATTATATAATATATGCCAGGAGTCTCTGCATATCTGACTTTCTGTTTTAAGTATTGATTTCAACTTGTCATCAACCCATTTGGCACTAGGATAGGTGATTGAATTACGTCCATCTATTATTGGTCTAAATGGAGGTTTCTGAATGTTTTTGTGGAGTTTTGGTACTCCAAATAAAACAGGGGTAATGGGTGCTGGCACAGTTAAATAATGGTACAAATCCATCGAAATGGTTCCCTCTATAAACAAGTCGCTTAAATAATCTTTTATTCTTTGTTGTGCTTGATTAAATTCGTTGAGAGATACCTTTCTGTAATCATCAGAATCTAATAAAACATTCATCTTATCTATGTATTCAGTTTCGTACATTAAAACAGCCCCCCCACCCTTGTCTGGCTTCATAACACGGACACCTTGTGTCTTCACTGAGGTTATTAGATCTAGTTGTGCAGAAGCCATTGGTTTGCTTTTCCTACTTTCTTTATATAAACTACGTAGATGAATTTCTGTGATTTTTTCAAATACCATCAGATTATTATCAAGGGGAGGGTTGAATACACTGGAAACACGTTCCTTTACTGGAAAATTCACTTCATGCTCACCAAAGAACAGCTTTAAATTCAATTTACGTACATACAATTTTAAGTCACATAAAACTCTGGCGATGTCAAATTTAAAAGGTAAAACATAAGTAAAACCTTTTGCTAAGAGTTCAACAAAGTCCGGACAGATTTGAATAGACGTAAAGTTGTATACTTTAAAGTCATTTGTTTTACTAAAAACAACTCTAGGAAATTCTATGCGCTGTGTTATTGTTACCTCTTGCGCTTGTTGAACGTGGATTTGTTCTGACCGTTCCGGTTCCAGCTCGTTTTCTTGTAAGAAGTGAACTGGCCACGTTGAAAACCCTGTTGATTGTTGTGTTTATTGTTGTCATGTTTTCCTTGTTGATTACCTTGAAAGTTGTTCTTGGTTTTATTGTTGATGCGCTCACTACGCCTTAATGTTTGTGGAGTTTGGTCGTTTGGAAATGTTGAACTGGTATCAGATGTTAAAAAATATCCAGTTCGTCTACTGCAGTTTGATGCATGTCGTTTTGAAGCCCTGTGTTAGATGGATTTATGACATGCACATTGTTACTTGTGGGCGGGTCTGGATAAGCAGTTCCATTGTCGTAAGCAGTTTTATCTCTAAGAATTTTCCTCTTTTTTGTTTCACCTATTTTATTTACTAAAGTACTTATGCTAGAAAAAATTCTAGCATAATCGTATCCGTATCTGGAAAATTCAGGATTAGCCTTGATAATAATGTCAGTGGCTAAAAGTTTTTCCTTTAGTATTGCCATTTGTTTGTTGTAATCATCAATTAAAAGTTCTAAGAACTTATAGCCTTGTTGATTGAAAAATTCCAGAAGACGAAGGTGAAATTCTGAATGTTTTATTATGCCCGATGGATATTTCACTTCTTACAAGAAAACGAGCTGGAACCGGAAAGGTCAGAACAAATTCACGTTCAACAAGCGCAAGAGGTAACAATAACACAGCGCATAGAATTTCCTAGAGTTGTTTTTAGTAAAACAAATGACTTTAAAGTATACAACTTTACGTCTATTCAAATCTGTCCGGACTTTGTTGAACTCTTAGCAAAAGGTTTTACTTATGTTTTACCTTGTAAATTTGACATCGCCAGAGTTTTATGTGACTTAAAATTGTATGTACGTAAATTGAATTTAAAGCTGTTCTTTGGTGAGCATGAAGTGAATTTTCCAGTAAAGGAATGTGTTTCCAGTGTATTCAACCCTCCCCTTGATAATAATCTGATGGTATTTGAAAAAATCACAGAAATTCATCTACGTAGTTTATATAAAGAAAGTAGGAAAAGCAAACCAATGGCTTCTGCACAACTAGATCTAATAACCTCAGTGAAGACACAAGGTGTCCGTGTTATGAAGCCAGACAAGGGTGGGGGGGCTGTTTTAATGTACGAAACTGAATACATAGATAAGATGAATGTTTTATTAGATTCTGATGATTACAGAAAGGTATCTCTCAACGAATTTAATCAAGCACAACAAAGAATAAAAGATTATTTAAGCGACTTGTTTATAGAGGGAACCATTTCGATGGATTTGTACCATTATTTAACTATGCCAGCACCCATTACCCCTGTTTTATTTGGAGTACCAAAACTCCACAAAAACATTCAGAAACCTCCATTTAGACCAATAATAGATGGACGTAATTCAATCACCTATCCTAGTGCCAAATGGGTTGATGACAAGTTGAAATCAATACTTAAAACAGAAAGTCAGATATGCAGAGACTCCTGGCATGTATTAGATAATTTAAACCAAATTCCCTTTGATGTTGACTACATTTTTTTGACAGCAGATATTAAAAGTTTGTATACTGTTATTCCTCATAATACAGGATTAAACTGGGTACGAGATTTTTTACTGTCAAAAGATTGTCCAGGTAATGAAATAGATCTAATAATTTACCTGTTGGAAATAGTTTTAGAAAATAACTATTTCTTGTTCCAAAAACAGATTTACCTTCAACAGTCTGGGGTAGCAATGGGCTCCCCGTGTGGAGGCAGTTTTGCCAACACAGTTATGGCTTTTTGGGAGCGTACCTTATTGTTTCCACACAACCTTTTTTCAAAAATAGTTGTGTGGTATACATGATATCAAGACGATATTTTGATGATTATAAACAGCACTCAAGAAGAAGCCACACAATTAATGGATGTTATGAATTCATTATCTACCTTTTTGGAGTTCACATATGAACTAAGTCCATTTTCTATCAATTTCTTAGATATTAATATTACTAAAGACATACAGAATAGTATATTTATCACACAAATATACAGTAAACCATCATATAGTAACTCTTTCCTACATTTCACTAGTTGCCACCCATTTTTCCAAAAGAAAGGAGTTGTCAAAGGACAATTTGTCCGAGCATCTCGCATGTGTTCAACAGACGCAGTGTTTGAAGATGAATGCACGCAACTATGTGAAATGTTTTTCAATAGAGGATATCCCACTCGCTTAGTTAGCGCATTGTATTGGGAAGTTAAAAATAAGAGGAAATTTGGAACAATAGGTCCAATATTTAAGGACACAAGTGATAACCTTAATGTTTGTCTACATAATATAAATGAAGAAAATGGTCATAAAGATAATAATACCCAAAATGTGGCTACTTACAATACTAGTTTTCTTACTCAGTTTAACACCAATGCCCCACAAATTCGTGGTGTTCTGTATAACAACTGAGAATGTGTAATTCAAGACAAACAGCTTCATTCTACATTAGGGCTTAAACCCTTAATTGTATATAAAAAAGCATTTTCAATTAAGAATTTATTAGAAGCCCCTTTAAGAAACTTTAAAGTCAACAAAGGCATGTTTAAATGTGGATGCTGTAAGTATTGTAAATTCATTCAAACAGGTACAACATTTACTGTTAGGGGCATTAAATATTGGATTAATGACAAATTCAATTGTGAAAGTCAAGGGGTGGTTTACCTTGCTAAATGCACGGATTGTCCCGCATATTACTTCGGGAAAACAGAACGTCATTTAAAAACCCGTATTTATGAACATATATATGCTATTACAAAACAAAATCCATCAAATGCCTTAGCAAGGCATATAATAGAAAATAACACACATAGCTTTCTATTTAATGTGGTTGAACAAGTTTCTAAAGATTCCAGGGGGGGTGCATGGTACTTAAAATTACAAGAACATGAACTTCTTTGGCAATTAAAAACAAATGCCTATACGTTCCCAGGAATCAATGATGTGTGTTCCATAAAATGCTTATTAAACATCAAAGCTTTAGCTAGATAGACACAGATTTAGTTTTCAATTTTATAAAATTCAATTATACATACACAAATACGTTATAGGAATATGTTCTTTACTTTTTAAAATTATGTGTTCCTAATTCAAAGTATTTCATAGACTATAATGAACATTAATAAATTCATATAGAAATAAGTTTATGTATAAGTAAGGTGAATATTTGTTTACATGTATATACATGTTTTTGCATCTAAACATATATTTATTACTTTTTAAGCTGGTCGCTTTAATGTGAAAAATATGTTTTGTGATGGTAACAGTTTTAAAGTAAGCTATAGCTAGCTAATTAGTTAATTAATAGCAATTAAATATTAACGGGAGTGGTCTTGTGGTATGTGTTTGTATAAAAGGTTAACCACTTGTAACAATGTATTTTGTCTGAAGAAGTGCATACATTTAGTGCATGAAAGCGCTAACATTTTACATTTCAGTAAAGTAATTCTTTCTTTTATATCCTGGACTAGCGTGATTTGTGTTTCCCGCGATTGATTTTTTTGGAGTTACTTCGTTTGTTCGTTTATTGGATTTATGGCAACAAATGGACCTTAACAACTCACTGTTCAACAGTCTGCTGCTGGGTTAGTCCATGTGATGTAAGCCACAGTTGGGTAACCATCTGAAATGTCAGGACTTACAACAGCGAGTCCCAAAATGTGCAAACTGAATGACTGAAATAATGGACTTGCGTATACTAAGTCCAAGATGATATTTCAGAGAATATTCCCTTTCCTCCAAGGTATGGCAATCTCAGAGTTGGTATATATAGGATCAGGAGTGTGGGGGGCTTAACCCCCTTGCAAAAAGAAGTCCATGTATTAGAAAATTTTGTTCATGGTTAGTTAGAAGGTTTGTGCATTTATTTATTCAACGATCCATTCCTGTTATGTATTTTCTATTATTTTTATATTTACAATGCGTTTTTAAAAGATAAAAATGTGTCAAGCAAGTTAGAGGTTAATAATATGCTGCACATTAATTGTTTAATTGTTGTTGCTACTTATTGGTAATTAACCAAATACATAGTTGTGTTATTGTCTTTGAAAAAGTTTGGCAGGAGCCAAACGAAAGCGCTCAGGAGTATTTTTGTGTTTTTTTACGTGAATAAACGCTAGTTTGGTTATTACGGACTGTTCATTGCAACTTGTTCTTTTGGATTGCTACCACCACAGCGACCAGCTCCATTGCATTTTTCAGTGTTTTTTAGTTTGTTGTCTTGGATTTTGGTTGGTTTGGTATAGCATGGATTCGACTGGGAGTGCTGTGGAGTTATCACCGGAACACAATGAAGACATTTCCTTACAATCAAATTCGCGCCTTTTACAAATGCTGTGTGACAGGATGGATCGTTTTGAACAGCGTTCTCTATCTCAAAGTTCCAATCTAACTCTGCATAAAAATCCGTTTGTGGACATTATCGAGGATGTACCTGAAGAGGTTTTAGACATTCAACAGAATGAAAGTCAATCGAGACACAGGGAAATTGATGTACAACCTTCAACTTCCACTAAAGGGCATGAAACAGTGACGGAAGAACTGAAGAAGTGGATGCAAAATACCAGTGGGTTTTATACTAACGGAACGACAACTACAGGTACTGTAACATCTATTTCAGACAATTTGGCTGATTTAGACTACATTCTATTAAAAATAAAGAAGATACAAATGGATAATTTGTATTTTCAAGAATGTGTGAACAAGAATATAGTACCAAAGGGGCTTCGTGTCTGGAGGTTCCCTACTGGACTTAGTGCAAATTCACTGTTGTACAAGGAATTATTAAAACTTTTTGACAAGTTTGGTTTTGCTTATATGGGCCTTGTCATCAAGGACAACAATAACCAGTTAAATCTGTTGTTTAAACAAGCCAATAAACTGGATAACAAGATAAAAAAAGATGTATCTTTTAGTAAATTTGATTATGATTACCAGCGGATTTTTAAATCTATTGACGAAAAAGTAAAAATTATCAAGGAGAGAAAAATAAAAAAATTAGATCGGGACACTCAAGCTTATAGTCAAGGGTATGCATACCCTCAACCCCCTTCATCACAACAATGGGGAAAGCAATCAAATACTGTTAATTTTGACAATAACAATGATGGGGAGATTGTTGAAACAATTGTTTCGAATGATGAATTTTTTGATGGTAATAATGATTTTTTAGGGGAGAGTTAATTTCCAACACTACGAAGGTCAGAGAGACTACAACAGAGACAACAGAACAATTTTCAAACCAATCAAGTCCAGCAGTATCAGGGGAACAATCGTGGTTTTCACACGAGGGGGAAACCACAAACACAGAGGGGCCCTTGGAGAGGTCGCCATTAGAAAAGGACAATGAAACAATAATAAAAAAACCTGTTATGTATTATAATAACAAGAGGGACTTTAAGGTTTATAATTACTCTGACTTGGTTTTTGATGCTGACATCTGTGAAATATTGGCACATGGACAATCTTTCGTCCCTAGCAGGAAAATGAATATGGTGCAAAGTATTATAGATTTAAAGATCTATACTAGAAAATTGAATTTTTCGCAGATGTTTAAAAACAATGATGGAATAGTGGGACCATTTTATGTATCAAGTTCCTTTAATCCCCCATTACATCCAATGATAGAGAGGTTTGAAAAGGCATGTGAGTTGGATTTTAGATATATTTATAATAATAGGAGTAATACAAAATACAATTTAACAAAACAGAAAAACGATGTTTTAACTTACATGGCAAATATGAATACAGTGAGATTTATTACACCTGATAAGGGCGGAGGTATTACAATATTTAATGTTAGTGACTACAATCATGAAATGGTGACCATTTTGGAGGGTGAAACATATTCTTTAAGTTCAATTAATGAAAAAAATACCTCGTATAGAAGAATCAGAGGCATTATTCATGATTTATTTATAGATGGGGATTTGAACAGTGATGAATTTAATTATTTAAATATGGATTATCCGAGAACCCCAACAATATTTGGGGTTCCAAAAATTCATAAATGTATTGAATGTCCACCATTTAGGGTTATCGTTGATGCGCAGGGGTCTATTACGTATCCAATTGCCAAATTCATAGATAATAAATTAAAGAATTATATTTATTCAGAGAAGCACTTGTTAAAAGACTCCTGGCATTTTCTAAATATTTTAAATACATTGGATTATCATGAAGATGACTGGTTGGTCACTATAGATGTAAAAGATCTTTATTCCTCAATACCACATAGTGATGGAATTAATATGTTCAATACTTATCTAGCAAGAAAAGGTATTAATCAAAATAGAATAAATTTACATGAACAATTATTGGATATTGTACTCAGGAATAATTTTATATATTTTAATAAAAATATTTACTTACAAAAAGAGGGAGTAGCGATGGGATCCCCATGCGGTGGATTGTATGCCAATATCGTAATGTACATGTGGGAATATGACCATGTTTTTAACTCCCTTTATTTTAAGTATTGTAGATTGTACCTCCGCTTTCTGGACGATATTTTTATTATCTGGACAGGAAATCATGAACAATTACATGAATTTTTAGAATTTTTAAATGGGACAACATCATTTTTAAAGTTCACTATGAGTTATGATATCTATAAAATAGCTTACTTAGATGTCATGTTAGAAAAGGACAGATTGGAAAGAAAATATAAAATGAAAATATTCCGTAAGAAGACATATAGTAACACTCCTCTACATTTTAGTAGCTGCCATCCTTTCCCTCAGAAAAAGGCAGTAATAAAAGGTCAATTCGTGAGGGCTGCAAGGATGGTGAGCGAATGGGGGGATTTTATTGATGAATGCCAGTGTTTATCTAAAATGTTTGAAAATAGAGGATATCCAGATTATTTAATTACTGAGGTAATGGGAGAGGTTGTAAAGAAAAGAGAGAAATTTTTTTATAGACCATTACTGGAACAGAAAATTGTGAGTTCAACAGATGATCAGGTTGACACATGCATGGAGTTTGGATTACAAAATGAACAATTGTTTGGACCTACTATTGACAATGATGAACTTTTGGAGGATTTTCCCCTGGGAAAAAGGTTAACAAGTAATAATAACAAAAAAGATTTTAGAAATTCATTCATTACAGATTATAGTATGGATAGCAATACCATTAGACAAATTATGAATAAAAATTGGCAAATTATAAAGAATGACATGACTTTGCATAATTTAATGGATGAAAATCCAAAAATAGTATATAAAAGGGGTAGGAATATAAAACATATGTTTGAAATGACTAGAAATCATGAAGTAGGGAGAACTTTCAGATGTGGGAAATGTAAATTCTGTAAATATGTTTATGAAACGAATAATATAACCATAGGTAATAATAAGATAACATTAAAACATAAAGCATGTTGTTCAACTGAAAAAGTGGTATACTGTGCCCTCTGTCAATTTTGCCCTATGTTTTACGTGGGAAAAACAGAACGAAAATTAAAGGAACGTATAAGTGAACATGTGAGGGCAATAAGAGATGATAATGAATTTAATGCCCTCGCAAAACACGTAAAAATTTATCCTGAACATAATTTTAAGTTTATTGTATTAGATGTATTAAATCAGGATGTGAGAGCGGGGGCATGGCAACCACTGTTAGAAAAACATGAACTCGAATGGCAATTAAAATTGAATTCCAACAATTGGCCAGGCATGAATAATCATACCTCTATCAGTAGTATTTTAAAATTAAAATCTCTATTACGGTAACCATAAACTGTACCAGTTAACTTGAATAACAGAATTGTCCAATGTGCACTTTTCTTGCATACTTCATATACATATATATGTATATTTTTTATCATATATATTTTTCATTATATAAATATTTATAAACTTTCATACAATATTTTTAATGTTCATATTAATTTTTATATGTACATTTCATGTACACACATATATATTTTTTTATTAGAGTTTTTATGAATAAAATAATTTAAAATTTTAGAGTACATATATAGTGAAAATATACACACACATATATATTTGATTATTATATGTATTTACAAGAATGAGAGGGTATGTTTACATATTTATATTTATATGAAATATTGTTACAAATGTTATACTTATATTACATTGAGTCTTATTTATTTATTATGTGTCAATATTAACTTATTTTTTATTTTAAAATTGTTCTAGTGACATATAATTAAAAGATTTTTACTGCATATGTTTTGATACACACTTAGGTCAGGTATAGTTGTGTCCCTATACTTTATATATTATGAAAACATCGTTCATGTATTAGAAAATTTTGTTCATGGTTAGTTAGAAGGTTTGTGCATTTATTTATTCAACGATCCATTCCTGTTATGTATTTTCTATTATTCTTATATTTACAATGCGTTTTTAAAAGATAAAAATGTGTCAAGCAAGTTAGAGGTTAATAATATGCTGCACATTAATTGTTTAATTGTTGTTGCTACTTATTGGTAATTAACCAAATACGTAGTTGTGTTATTGTCTTTGAAAAAGTTTGGCAGGAGCCAAACGAAAGCGCTCAGGAGTATTTTTGTGGTTTTTTACGTGAATAAACGCTAGTTTGGTTATTACGGACTGTTCATTGCAACTTGTTCTTTTGGATTGCTACCACCACAGCGACCAGCTCCATTGCATTTTTCAGTGTCAAAAAGAAGTTTTAAATAGAGGAACAATTTTCAAGATTCAGTCTTTTCCGAGTTTTTGATCTTTTTTTTTTTTTTTTTTTGCTTTTCATCACTCAGTATTTTGAGAACCGATATTTCAATAAAGAGCTCAACTGATACCATTTCTGACAATGCAACTGAGGATATCACTGTAGGTTAAGTCCCTGCAAAACCTAGAGTATATGAAATTGGTTACATAGTATTTCAACATTTTTGCTGTGTACACTAATATTTTTCTGCTTTCTGTGCCGGTTTATACTTGCCTTCCCTTGGCAATTATCAAAAAGAGTAGCAGCATTTTATTTACACATATATCACTTTTACAATAAATCTATGGTATATGCATATGCATCATTTATTTTATTTATACTTTACCCATGTACACATTTTTACATACACATACATACACACACACACACACTTAAAAATATACATATATACACATTTTTAAATTTCTTATTTCAACCATCTACATCACTTTCATTAAAATAAATGTTATCTACTACTCCCCTTAACCATTTTATCATGACTAAAATGTATCCTTTTCAATACATTAGCAACTGACCATTCTTTATTAAGCATCATTTCCATAATACTTTCATTCCACATTTCTCAAATTATCTAAAACATTCTGTTATCTATTTTTTCATTACTTGCCACATGCCTTCTCCCATAATTTCTTCACAAAGTCATATCCAGGTTAATTTTCTACATCTTAAGTTCATTAACAAATCTTCTTCACACACAATCTCCCATACTCTTTCAACTCTCTCATATGCTAAAAGTCTGTCCAGCTGTTCCCATCTGCTTACAAAACATTTACAAATCTTTCAGTCATTGCTTTGAAAGTCATGTTTCTATTCACTGGTAATTTATTAATTGTCTCCATAAAAATATTGATACACGTTGTCATCATTATACCTTAATCTCCATCTTTCTACAGCTTTTATAACATCATTTTCTAATGACTCCCACTGATTCACTGTATAAACTCTGTCTATAATTTAATCAAACAATTCCTCTCTACACTTACTATTTTTTTCTTTATTTTCTTTCATTCTTTTCCAAACATCTTATACTTCACATCTAATATCATTGACACTATACTATCTTTATTCTAAATTCTGCTTTTCAATATAAATTCAGAGATGTCACATATATAATCAGGTTTATTAACTCCACTCCATTTATTTTTTTTATTTAAATAGAGAACCACTTCTTAACAAAGTTTAGCCTTTCTCCCCAGATAATCTTAAATACCAGTCGCAAGACCTCTTTCTCCATTTTAGTCGGAATCATTCATACATTTCACAAGTTTGGAAACCTTCCCAGAACTATAGAATTAATTAAATAAAACTTT
This sequence comes from Protopterus annectens, assembly GCF_019279795.1. Taxonomy (NCBI): domain Eukaryota; kingdom Metazoa; phylum Chordata; order Ceratodontiformes; family Protopteridae; genus Protopterus; species Protopterus annectens. The sequence goes on along the minus strand of NC_056732.1, from coordinate 938,004,329 downwards.
TTCAAAAGATAATCTAAACATTTCCAAAACATACTTATCTCCTTAATATCCCCAATAACTTTCCCACTGTTTTTCTATTGCTTCTTCTTAGCCAAATATTATTTCTAACAAATAAAAAAACAAAAGTAACCGCAGTGTAAAATATAACTAAAAAAGTCCAAAACATACACTGTGAAGCAGTAGGAAACACTTTCAGTCAGCCAAACTCTTCAGTCCAAGTTGTTTTTATTCTTCCAACATACAAAGATACAGATTGAGCACTTTCATCCCCTAAACTGGAGACTTCATCAGAATCTAACTGCACTTCATAGTACAGCCTTTAAATACTGTTAAAAATGAGTGATGTCACCCTTTACAATCCTTTAAAGATACAACTACCTTAATGCTCAAACGAAATGCACTACAAACACCTTTTAACATAAAAACATTTTAACGAACATCATTTATAAAAAAGAACTTTTCAAATTCCAAGACATTCATCAAATGTAAACTTAAAAATTGTTTAAGATAAAAAATCAACCACATTTTATCCATTGACTTGCTTTAAAACACACACACACACACACACACACACACACACACACACACATATATATATATATATATATATATATATATATATATATATATATATATACTGAGCAGTTGAACCAAACCCCCACCCCCCCACACACATGCACACAGACTAAGATACACAGTACTTATGAGGTAGCTTTCCTCACTAATATTGGTTTTAAGGATTCCATTTCATTAAGACCTGGTGCATGGGTCGCAGCTAGTTTTATTTGTCACTTAATTTCCCTTTCCTCTATATAATTCCTCTAATCTCCCCCTCTAGGATTTGGTCTTACTCATTCCACAATTGTGTTTTTCAGCTTTTCCCGGTTAGGGGTCGCCACAGCGGAACTCCGGTCCGCTAATGATTGGTAGTTGATTTTTACGTGCCGAGTTACCATCCCTGACACACAACCTTCAATGAAGGTATGCCTATTCACGCATGTCTCCATGCAGAAGACGCTCTAGCTGAGAATCAAACCGGACAGTGTCTTACTATGAGGCAACAACGCTACCGCAGCACCACCACCGCGGATTTACTCATTCCACAATGCCAAACAAAAACTGAACAAGAGTTGCACATACTAATGAATGTTTATAGAGGGCATTATTTATATTTCCTGTGGCAATCTGGTGCTCATATATTCTGTCCCTAAGATGCCTTTCTGTCTTGCCTATGTAGTAAGCTGGACAGGTTTTACAAGTTGCCAGACACATCACCCCTAATGTTTGACAATTTCTTTTTTCAAAGAAAACCTTAGACTTCAAAATGTTTTGCAGGGTTACCATATTCTTAGCTTGTATAAACTTGCATTGTGCACAAAACACCACATCTTGTTGTACCACTATTACTCACTACCTGACTTTTGTTAGTAAGTTCAAATGCCCCTTTTAAATTGAGCCCAGTTTTGTATACAAAAGTCGGTTACTTCCCAACAATTGAAAATATTCTAGGGTTATTTCTAAGGATGGATCAATTGTTCTCAAAAATCTTTTTCACTTCTTTGACTTGTCAACAAAAAGGAATAACCATAGTCCCATGAAATTGTTTCTCCTCTCCAAATTTTATTTTACCTGTAGTATATTACCTAACAGTGGTTTAAAATTTTTACCCCACTAACTTTTAACATATTCTACATTTTTCTCCACTATGTTAGCTGGATACCCTCTTTCATAAAACAGTTGTGCTACTTTTTGTAACTCTCTATCTACGTCTCCCTCATCAGAAGTCATACGGGTAACTCTAACTAGTTGACCTTTGACTGTATTATTTTTATGGTGGGGGTGATTACTAGTATACTCTAGGAATTACTAAATGTGGGTTTTCTGTAAACATTGCACTTAAATCCTTTACTGATTTTTTTGTATAAATGTATCCAAATAGTTAATGCTTTCAACACTATTGGTGTATGTTTGTTTGTTTGTGTCTTTTGGCTTTTCCTGGTTAGGGGTCGCCACAGCGGAACTCTGGTCCGCTAATGATTCGCAGTAGATTTTTACGTGCTGGCTTGCCGGGCCTAAAGCACAACCTTCAACGAAGGAATGCCCATTCATGCATGTCGCCACACAGAAGACGCCCTAACTGGGAATTGAACGGGCAATGTCTAACTGTGAGGCGACAACAGTACCGCAGCACCACCACCATATGTGAATTTCACAAAATTAGATAAATTGTTCAAAAATTCCACAAATTCTCTCTTATTTTCTTCCATTCCTGTCCACGAAATGAATACATCATCCAAAAAATGCACATACATTTTAATATATCTAAACCACTCACTAGGGAAAATTGTACTTTCTTCCCATTCTAAAAGCACCATATTAGCATAAATGGGGGCACATGATGCTCCATCGCTACACCCTTATTCTGTTTAAAATATTCTCCCTCATAGTAAATGTAATCATAATCTAATACAAGTTCCATAAATTCAGAAATCAAACTTATTTTATCATCAGAAAAGTCTGTATGTTTTTTCATACTTTCTAAAAAGAGCTCTATCCTTCACTTTTTGGAATGGAGCTATATAAGTCCACTATATCCATCGTAAGAAAAGAAATGTTTTCTTCCCAGAAATTATTTTTAGCCTACCCAGGAAGTCCCAAGAATCTTTCGAAAGGTGGTCTACCTTGTTATAAACATGTTTAAGCCAATTGTGTGTTACCACCCCAAAAGGGTAGGTTTTAGAACCTTGCCCTGCCACTATAGGCCTAAACTTAAGATGTTCCAAACCTTTATGTGTTTTGGGAATCCCAAAAATAGTGGTTGTCACTGGATGTCTAACTTTCAAAAAATTGTAAATCTCTGGTGACATTCTTTCATCTATCTTCCAAATAATACTCAATGTGGTGATGTGCTATATTTATTTCATTAAGGGAGGCATTAGAATATGTTTCTGTGTTATAAAGCATCTCAAATATTTTCTGAGAATATTGTAATGCCCCATATAACACTGTCCCCCCCTCCCTTATCTGGCCACATGACTCTGATAGAATGATCATTAGTCATCTGTTCTAATAATTCTTGTTCTTTTTTGGTCAAATTATATGACATACTCTGTCTTTCGTCTTTGCTTTTCAGTGCATAGATATCATCTGTAATAGCTTTTTCTAGTACACCTAAAGTAGGTTTAAAAGGTGGGTTAAAGGTACTTCTCATCTTGACTTCCTTTTCCTTTCTTCCATTTGTATTTTGGCTCTGAAAAATATATGCTAAATTGAGTTTCCTCATAAATATTTTTAACTCTAAATTAACATCAGTATAATTAAACTTTCTTGTTGGAAAATATCTTAAACCTTTCATAAAAAGGGGAAAGTGCTCTTTAGTGAACACAATATCAGTAAAATTATAAGTATGGTATCCTTTATAAGTGTTTACTATCGGTGGGAGGTTGGCATAATGGTTAAGGTGTTTACCTTGCATACACAAGGTGCAAGGTTTGATTCTCACATGGGGTAATTGGCTAGGCTTAAAATGACCCACAAGGGCAGTTAGCCTAGTACTGCTCTATGAACCTATGAACCTTCTTGGTGTACCTCATCTAAAACATCAGGGTGGTTCATCTTTATCAATGTGCTCTGTCCCTGGTTCTCCACCGCTGTTGAGGTCTTTCTCCCTCTATCTTGTCTCCTATTTCCCCTTCCCCCAACCGATACCTTAAAAAATTCTTCCTATATGTAGTTTGCTTAAACTGTTGCCTGTTATTAACTGTATAGGGGGATTGGTTCCATTTTTTACTATTATATCCTCTCTTAACAGGGCCACTGTATTTTTTCCTTCCTGTATGTCTACTAATGGGTACGCTTTATTACCATTATATTCTGCTAAGTCTCTCCCCGGGATTCATGAAGCTTGCGCCAGGCGCAGGTGTAGCGTAGACGGTATAATGCCAAATATGGCCGCTGAGCGATTCAGGTACGATCCAATTCCACGTGCACTACCAGCGTACGCCAGATCTGTGCAGCTCTCAGCCCAGGTATGCTAATCACCCCATGCGCAATACTGCAGCATGCAAATGAAGGTACATAGCTATTCATGAAGTGGTGCAGGCGTAGCATAAACATACAGAAATGTAAACCAAAAAAAAACGGTTTACATTTTTCCAAACAGAACATCGGAGCCATGAAAGTGGACCAGACTCATGTATTACAAAGTTAACATATGCCAATGGGTAAATATACAGGCAATGGCATAACAAAACATGCACAACACATAAAAAATAACATTTAATGTCATGGCCACATTAACGCAAAGTACAACCGCAGGCATGTGTGCGCAAACGGGAACGCAAGGAAAATATATACAGATATCATAAAATTGCAATGTAACACAAATCATGATTTCACCATAATAGTCAATGGTATGCATGTTACACCATAACCAAGCTGCAAGGGTTGCTAAGGGTCTGTGACAGTGTTCGGCACGGTAACTATGAATTAGTAGTCAATGCCATGCAAATGAGGCAAGTAATACTGAATCGCAAACGTCCCGCTGGCCTAAGGATGTGCCATACGGTGCAGCGCTACAACACCGAGGAGTGGTCTGGAGGTATACATGACATCAGCAGTGGTGTGTGCCACCATAGCTGTAAGCACATTGGAGCAATGCAAATCCAGGTTTCCCATTGCTAAGCAAAGCAGCAGGATAGGGGTATGGATGTAGGTATAGCTTTGCTTAGCTGAGAGCACACATGGTGCCCGAAAGCGCATGTGTATGTGGATGACAACGTGCCTGAAACCCGGTAAGCGGACGCACGTGCCGCGAACCACAGCTCAAAGAGGAAGTTTACGGGAAGACAATAAGGAAATGCCGCAGTAGGGTAATTGGAATACAACTGAGTAATTAACACCTATTAACTCACAGTGGGCCATTGACGGCAGCTAACAAGGCTGCTAGTAGCAACCTGCAGAACAGGATAGGGGAGGTGTCAGACTGCAAAGAAAAGAGAACTGTCACCGCAGAGCAAAGCAAACTTGCCATAGATTGGCTATAGAACACATTTTGCAACACAATCCTGGTTTGGGAAAGTACAAAACAAGAAAGCAGGCTGCTGGATGCATGCCCGACAATGGGAGGGGAATCGTTAAGAAAAGTTAAGGCAAGGGCAAGAGGTGATCCACGTCAGCTAAATGTAATTCAACACCAAAGGCACCACAATAGCAGTACCTGTGTTAAAAGACATAAGATACCCTGCAGCTCTGATTGTACATACACACCCTATGACATCATCAGTGTTCAAAGCACAATAGTATAAACTGTGAAGGCACCTCACACACACCCATGTATTCCCAAACACTGCACCATCAGTGTAAACAGATGGGGAACTTTTACAATGTACTTGCTGGGAGCTGCCATAGCTGTGATTCATCACCATGTGTTGGAGACTGAAGGTGGTGTGGAGGATGATGCTGACAACCACCTCAGGCCCCAGAGGAGGAGAAGAGTGTTCAGACCAAGGGTAACCAACCAGGGGCTACATGATCTGGAGATAGTAGAGCGTTACAGGGTGGACAGGGACATCATACAGCAAATTGTTGAGCTGTGCCGGCCATGCCTCAGATCCAGAAACAACAGAGGGGAACCCATCCAAGTGGAAATGAAGGTATGTGTAAGCTTGAGAATACTAGCCACAGGTACCTTTCAAAGGCCAACTGGAGATATCATGGGGATCTCACAGGCATCAGCATCCAGGGTACTCCACCAGTTGCTGGATGCCATGTTACCACATGCCAATGAGCATATATACTTCCCCCAAACTCAGGAGGAGTTGGCCAGCAATATGCACCCAGAGGTACTAGGTGCAATAGACTGCACACACATACATATCACTCCTTTGATAACCATATTGCCAAGGTGGCGTGGGACATTTGCAGGACACACATCGGATTTTAGAGGCCGACACATACCCACGGTCAGTACAAAGGATAGAACTTAACTGTTTTTATAAATAAAACCTTATTCTTGTAGCAGTTTAGTTGCTTATTATGTTTCTTGTAACATGTAGGTATTTTAGATGCAGGAATAACTATTTTATGCAATTATTACATAAAATATGGGACATAATTATGTCCTACAATCTCAGGACATTTGCCCTTTTTAATATTTTTTGTCAGGACACAACTGCCCAAAGCTATGCCTAAGGCCGGCTATTACAACACCTGCTGTAATGATCTACCTCTGAGTTAGCACAAACAGACACATGAAGCAAACACAAACACACACACATTGCAGTCCCATGGGCACACACACCGCACTCACAACACACACTTACACACACTACAGCAATCAGAAACACACTTAAACACAGTACCTACCTGGACCGCAGCACCAGCAGCAATAACTAAATGTCCCTTAACATCATGATAATATTACTCGCGGTTATAGTGTTCCGGTACTGTAGTCTTTTGGTCTTTAAGCCTAGTGATTACGCGTGTCGGTATGTAAAGCATTCGGTAGTTGGCAGTATCCTATTTATTTGTACTTCCATGGTTGTGTACATGTTGTTAATCTATCTATATATTTGCAGATATATGTATATCCGTATATATCGACATATATGTCTCTATCACCCTTTTATATATAGAAGGGTGATAGAGACCCTTATAATGTCTTATTTATGTAGGGGACTACCACCTATGTGATAGTCAGTGGGTGATTGGTGTAATCCAAAGGGGATGTCTATGCACTTTATGGCATGCATCTTGAGGCCACGTTATCGACACCAGGTATCCGTCACAGTGACACCCTTATGGAGGGTGTCTGTATCAGCTGGTAAATCAATCATGGCCCCTAGTTTGCAGTCATCTGCAAACCTATTCAGGGAAAGTCCTTCTCTGCTAGCCTGTACCTGAGAAGCATATACCGAACATGAGGGGCCCTATGACAGAGGACTGGGGTATGCCAATTGTAACTGATTGACATTAGGAACTAGGGTATGCTACCCTCACTGTGTGGGTCCTGTCCGTGAGCCACTTTGCATAACATCTCATGACGTACGGGTTCATGTGCAGGTGGATGTGTATGTTGACAATACCAAAAAGGGGAATGGTGTTGAAAGCCAATGAGAGGACAAGGTAGGCTGTGTGGAGCTCCTTACCCTCATCTACTACCTTGGTAACTGTCTCAAAGGACTCCACCAGGTGTAGGAGTCATGGTCTAGCCCTAACAAATCCAAACTGGGTGGTATCAAAGGTTTGGAGGCCACCAATTTCTCTGTGAATGACTTCCATGATGATGTGCTCCATAGCCTTGCAGAACAGTCTAGTCAGACGTATAGGGCAATAGTTCCTCTGGTCCATTGTTGCGCCACCTTTGTGGAGTGTGATAACTGTTGCTGTGTGCCATTCAGGAGCCACAGTGCCTGATACAAGGCTATTACTGAATTTGGTGCCCAAGTGGGGAGCCATGTCATTCTGAATTTTGTGCAAATCGCAGCCTGGGATGTTGGACGGTCACATGGAGTCTGTGTTCCAGGCTTTAGAGAGTGCAGCTTTGAACTGCATAGTTGTGACCGTAGGGACTCTGCATTGTTCCTGTATTGATATGGGCCCTTTAGGGTGTGAGAGGGGTGTAAAGTTAGCATTGAACATATCTGCCAGGATGTTGCCAATATCAGTCGGTTCTGTAATGTTCCTGCCTAACCGCTGTATGTCAGAGCAGATGTGGGTATTGCCATCGAGAGTAGTGACATACTTCCATAACGCTTTGTGGTAGTCCTTGGAATGAGTGGTAGTAATGTTTACATAGCTAGCTTTGGAGGATGTGATAAGGAATCTCAGATTTCTACTGAGGCTGACCAGGGAGCTATCCCACCCATTGGATTGTACTCCACTTTTCAACAGTCTCCTCCTTCTGTTGTACATTATGTCCATGGCAGTGGACCCCCAGAGTGGCGTCCGTTATCTGGTGGGTACCATCATGGCTCTGTTTGGGATAGCATGATCCATGCAGTCATGTAAGTGCTAATGAAGTGTAGTTGTGTATGATTCAGTGTTTGTAACCATATTGTCCATCTGCTCAGGTGTCATGACGTTTACTACTGGTGTCATAAGAAGCCTGAAGTTGGCTTTGTAGAAATATTGTACTGTGTTTTCCGTGAAGGATGTGGTGCCGGGATGTGGATAACAAGGGTGATTAGCATACGTTCGTATCTGACCAACGAGGGGATAACCCCAGGTGTGGAACACCAGTCACACATGTTGGTAATGTCCATGTCTAGGATATTGTTGGCCCTGGTGATGGTGTGAATAGGTTGATCCAGCCAATTGGAGGTTATGAATCCCAGAAAGCATTGGCCTAATGTGTCGGTACATGAGTAGGTATCCCAGTTAAGTGTGGGGTAGTGTCAGTCTCACATCAGTAGTTCCTGTTTGAACCCTACTTTCCAGTACACCAAGAAGTGATGGCTATTAACTGTGGGGTATGGTGTGGAATCCGTAGCAAGCTACAATTTGTATAGTAGTTATGGCCACAGTTAGTTGCACTTGGATTACCTCTGATGCATTGTGCTAAGCAATCAGCCTGGAGGTGTGTACATCCTTGTGAAATATGGACACACCTCCACCGTGGGTGTTCCAGTCCTGGTTACATGACTGAAAGGTGTGGTCTGCGTAATAGTCTGTTAGTGCAGGGGTGCTCTCAGGAGCCTAGAAGCAGGTCCCAGTCACTGCAGAGATATCAAAGTGGTCCATTATAAGGAGTGCCTCAGGTGAGTGCGTTTGAAATGAAGATGTCAAAAGCATTGAGTAACATTACCCTCGGGTTTTGCTTGCCTGTTCCTGTTATGGTGGTGAATATGTTATTTGAACCATCTAAAACAGGCACTATAGGAGCAGCAAGAGCCTTATACACTATCCATAATCCCAGGGCCGACAGGTGCAGGTCATCTGTGCCAAAGCATCGAGTTCTGTCGACCATGTCATTCAAAGTAGACAGATACTGGATACCCTTGGAATGACACCAGAAGCATAGCCAACTGTTGAAGTGAATAATTCAGTCGTTGTACTGCGTTATCAGTCTGGACGAATGCAGAATGCTTCTTAGGGCTAGGGCAATACCTGCCTGGGCTACAAGATCGGAGAGCTATTGCATGTCTCTGTACATGTAGTCCAGGAAGTTACATCTCAGGGCATTCACACTAACATGGAGAATGACAGTCATATTGTACCTGTTGAGGAGTGACCTGAGTGCATAGGTTATGTTGTGGATCCTGTTACCCGACAGCCAGATGAAAGTGGCTATCACCTTGTATAGCCTGTTGAGTGGGACATCAGTGTGACCGCCTACAGAGTCACCTATGACTAGTGTGTTGGGTATGTTATATCACTCTATTGGCTGTAGTTGATGGGCACACATGAGTCTGTGGGCTATAAGTAATTGGTGTTGTGTTTGGTGATGGGGGCTGCCTGCATTTCTGCTTCAGAGTCCTCTGTTGCCTACACAGAGTAGTATTGAGAGGCTCTGCAAATGTTGTAGTCTTACTATGTGTGGCCTGTGGTGGTGATCTAGTGAGACTATGTGATGAGTGGGATGTGGTGCAAACGTTTAACATCCCCACATGATTGTCAGGTTCAGTCTGGGTTGGAGAGAGCATTACCTTCAGCATGGCTAGATATGTGCATCTCCCACAGGTTGTAGTGTTGTATGTTAGGAGGTGAGCATTGACTGTGTACATGAGACAATTGCTATATTGCCTCATGATGCCCATATTCATCATATAGACAGGTGATAACACTGGGAATTGACACTGGGACATGCCTAAGCAAGCTGGAAATGTAAGTACAAACAGTGTTTACCTGTAGGAAATGAGTAGGATTGAGTGCTATAGTAATTAGTAGCTCATGAAGTGCTTACATGTTCTGAACAAGTGCTGAGCATGAATAAGCAATACAGATAGGGTGTTGGATAATGTAAACTCACTGCCCCCCCCAAACAGGTACACAATCACATATCCATGAACACTACAGAGCCCCTGTAACCATAACTATGATGGTACAAGGTGCACTCAGGCTGCATGTGACCTGTCCACATCCCTGGTTGTATCATACACATATGGCAAAACAGTTTGCTCTACACATACACATCCATGTAAAACATAGGTTCATGTCAGTCTGTGAAAACACTGAATGGTGCACACCAACAGTTATCACAAGACACAAAGTGGAGACACCACTCATAATGGGAGGCAATGCACTATTACCCTGCTGAGTATGGTCTGAAAGTCCATGAACCTTAATCAACGTAGATGTTGTTAGCAGTACAGATGTAGATAACAGTACGGATGAGTTCACACTGCATATCATACCTGTGACAGGTCATAGGACATCATCACCCATATTGTGTTCCACCTACACTCAGTATACTAGATGTACCTTTGTATGTCACAGGAGTGTTCTGCAGTGGCCTGTTGACAGAACCAACACTACAAAAGGTGTCTGAGTTACATGTGCATATCACACCAGTGGCAGCTACAGTAAAACAGGGTTAATGTTTTGTACTCCCCCCTCATTGTAGCCCATATCACAAAGACAAATGGGAGGCATCTGCTTATGTAAGTATGTGAATGGCCATGACCTAGGAGCAATAGCTGACTCAGTGTTGTGGACAACATACAGAATGGGCTTTGTGGGTGAGGTGTGTGACATATGTGCACAATCTGACAGCTGCTTATTGCAATGTCACTGCTAGGTTAATAACCCTGTACCCATGAACTACCACCTAGGCAGCGGTCAACATTATGGACACTGTGTGTAAGGGATGGTGCTGTGCAGTTTACCTCCCTGAGCTAGTAACATCACCAGACCTATTAGGTAGACATAAGAGGCAACCCTAGTCATGACAGGGTGCCATCTATGAGCATGGAGATTATTGTACAGCCATACTCATCACTCAAGTGACCAATATTGGATCACATATCACCTTTAAGGGGTATTGGCCATGCTTGGATGGGCGACACCAGCTTTCACAATCCTCATCTCCACTATGCAGCATGCTGCCTACCCTGCATAAAGACATGTCCAACACTGTGATGTTGGACATGCTACATGTACATATCCTGATCTGAAATACATACGTCATGGACAACCACCTTCCTAGTACAAGGAACGCCACATGCTGGACAGATCCCTGTGCCATACACGTTACATACTCCTGCCATACTATGCAACCCTGTCCAGCAAAGCTGCACATGTCATCTCTGTCAGATATGGTGTGATGACCGCATGGTAGATGCATCATTAACTGTCTGGATCAGTTATGTGGCACTGATTCACCTGGTGGTGGGAACATGGCTGTCGGATACAGCTAGAAAACCTTACATCCTATGCTCATACATGGCCCAGGGCATACACACTACTACATGACCTTGGCAGTACATGCTATAGTTGATAAGCATTCCTGCAAATACCATTTGGCTAGCCATTGTCCCATGTGTATCACATGTGCAACACAGGCGATACGTGGCAGGATGTTGAACTGCTGTACAGTGCCATGTAGAAGTATATGGCAAAACACGTGCATGTAAAGGTTTCCATGTGCATGTCTGTATTGTCACAGCTCATGTCCATTAAGGCAGTGTATGTGTTGATATGTGACATATACACAGCATCAAGGTCAACAGCATTAATATGGACACATCCAGGCATGTGCTGAGAGGTAAGAATACCAGTACAGGCAAACAGACATGCCGACATCAAGACAGCATTCACATGGAGTATGAGCAATGTAATGAGGTGACACACATATATGGTGATAATATCCAATCCCCATCGGGTGTTACATGTGTGTGACACAAACATGTCAGTGGTGTCAGTGTCATGAAGATTTGCAAAGACAACTGTTCATATGTACTAAATGTCATACACATGTATGTGCAGCTGTATCTCTGTGCATCACTGAGATACTGTGACCTGTCTCCATCATTATGTCTTCCAGATATGCCTCGATCAAGACTGCCAGCATATAGCCACTTGGAGGATGAGTTCCTCATACCTTACCTCCAGGATAACTATGAGGTATTGTTCAGCCATGTGCCACAGCATGCCCGGCAAAGTGATGACCTGTGGCAGGAACTTCGCAGGAGGGTTAATGATGTGGGTGGCCATAACTGCACCTACCAGCAGGTGCGCAGACACTGCACAGACCTGATTAGAAATGCAAAACAGCATGCGACTGCAATCACCAGGGAACAAGGTACAACAGGTGGTGCGCCACCAACCCAGCCCCCACTCACACCTACCGAGGAGCTACTGGCCAGCCTGGGGACCCCATCAGAACAGCATCCACAAACTCTAGCTGCCATCATGGAGGTGGGTGTCTCCCAACCACTGAGCCTGGAGTTGCCTGGTAAGTCACTGCTGCACATATAACTATTATATCCCATTTAGTTGCATGTGTCACTGTACAATATGTAATGTAACATCATATGCAAGGTATGTTTACACACATGCCGCATACTAGTGTATGCTACCCTGTGTATGCACACATGTGCATACTCCATAGTATATCCTATTATACTGGCGAATGTGTTAACATGCACATTGCACCCTGTAGCTGTCATACAGTCATGGATAATGATCATACTGCTGTGTCATCCCTATACAGGTACCTCTGGCATGCCGCAAAGACAGCAGGCCATTGCAGGTGAGACAGTTATCAGTATCAGGCATGTTAATGCACAGATCTATTTGCCATGTGGCCAGTTAACACATGTACACATAATGCATGGTCCAGTCACGATATACAGGTTGCATCTTTAATCAATCACACTGGCTACCCATGTGCAACACATACAAACTAAATGAAACACCGACATGAAACCACAGAAACTGTCATTGCTAGATGTGTGCATACAATGGTGGAGGTGTTGTTCAATGTAGGAATATGTACTATACATCAGAACAACACATGTGGGGTACGCAAACAGTACTACACAGTGAGCTGGAGTATGGGCAGCCCACAGAATTCACCATTGTGGAATATGCCCCCTGCAATGAGTGCACACATTGTGATATGCCATCTGACATATCCATGACATGTAGTGGTCTTGCTGCAACATTGTCTCACTATCCCATAAAACATACCCCACATACCAAACATACAACTCTTTGTCTGCATAACCCTGTGGACAGTGAAGTATCTAACATCTATGGGTGTATGTCATATGGGACAGCACAGACATGTGTGATAGATGGCCATCACAAACATTTGGCCAACACATGTTCACACATAGCCATGGAGGATGGCCAGAGACATGTAGCAACACACAGTAGATGTGATGTGTATGTGTGTACACCCTGTTGCACATTGTCTACACATGGTCCAAATATAGCCTTTGTTGAATGGTTATATAGTAGATGGGGAACACTGAACATCCTAAAAGCCTGTGCACAGCTTGTGGAGGTGTCACTTAATTCGACCACATAAGATGTGTTGAACATCATGACTGTGTCACAGCATGACAGTAGTCACCTGTACAGCTTCTACATACATACACAGACACCACATCAGCCCACAGATACCATACATTTCCCTTGCTGCTGTTGGACGTCACTGTCAGCCGTGCACCTCATGTGTGTGGTACATAAATGTCATGTGGGGCATGGTGTATGGACAAGTCTGCCATGTGTGGACATGGTTGCCAGGCAGCTAAGAAATTTTAGCAGTTGTGCGGGGGTGTCATCCGCATGTCTTTCGGTGACCTGTCACACATGACACATCATGGTTTAGTGTGTATACACCTCAGCAATGTGGGTCACAATCCACAGTATTTATGTATTGTGTATGCACACAGTCATGGCTATGCACTGTGTGTGTATTCCACACTGTATAGCAATAGAGACGCCTCATGATTCCATGCAATGGCACTGTGTCTGTACTTTACACTGTATAGCAATATAGATGCCTCATAATACCCTTCAATGGTCATGCACATCTGCTAAAAGTGCATTCTATCTGTAGGGCATACAGACAACACTGCAATGTGACACCATTACACTTCTGTACATGTGTTAGGACACCATTGTGTCAAACATGTATGCATGTCAATGCACACGTCAGCAGATTACATGTCATACTACATGTTAATGTCAAGGACATATGCCTCACATCAGCCATGTGTACTGTTAACCTGTGCTGGTCCACATGGTGTATCACAGGGATGCATGCTTACTACCATGATTGTGTGAAATGTATGGCTTCTGCTATGACACATGCTTGCTGTTTTGTGCAACCCAGGGATCTATGATAACTACCACTATTAATGTCTGAGCTGCATGCCATCTGCTGTATCACATGCATGTTGCATGCCTTCTGTCAAATCACATGCATGGTGTGTGTGTGTGTGTGTGTGTGTGTGTGTGTGTGTGTGTGTGTGTGTGTGTGTGTGTGTGTGTGTGTGTGTGTGTGTGTGTGTGTGTGTGTGTGTGTGTGTGTGTGTGTGTGTGTGTGTGTGTGTGTGTGTGTGTGTGTGTGTGTGTGCATCTGTGTGTGTGTCTCTATTGTAACGTAGAGTCTTTGTTTGCCTTCACAGGTGATGTAGGCGCATTACCCTCCTGCAGTCCATCTGATGTTAGTGTCCCCACAGACTGTAGCAGTGATGATGAACATATGCTTGAGGTACAGGCAGGGTTGTCAGGGGCTGAATCTGTGCCATTGGTTGTCATCCCACCTATATTCCCCTCTTCCACACATGCAGTTCTCATGCCAACACATACCCCATCACCAGTGGCCATAGAGGAAGGACAGTTAGCGTGTGTTAGCTTGGAACAGGAATGTGTGGTGGCTACGGAAGGTGTGTCACCACACCATGGTGTCAGTCAAATGACTGTAGATGTGCCACACAGGCATGTGGCCAATGCTGCTCGTAGGAGGACCTCTGGCCGACATGCACCTGCAGGACAGAGCGCAGCAGCTGGTGTCACCAGACGCATGTTTCAGACTGTAATGGTGGCACAGGCATGTGCTGAATGGCAGAACAGAGAAGGGTAGAGGCATCAGAGGGCTGCTATCCGTTCTTTAAATGACAACATACAGGCAATGGCAAATTCTCAACAGCAGATTGCTGACATTTTGGACAGATGATTGGGTGACATGGTTGGAATCATTGACCATGGCATGGCAATCCGAGAGTGTGAGCTGTCTGTGCTGGAACATCTGGTAGGAGTGAGGTGTAGGCCACGTGGACGTAGGCCAGCTACACCACCTGGTGCAGGTCTACGTGAACGAGCTACCTCACATGCCCGCTCCCATAGTGCCGGTAGCAGCAGCAGTGCAGCTGGTGCTGCGCTGTCCACACCAGGACACAGCAGGCCACATGGACGTGGCCCTGGACAGTCCCAGCAGTGACACGGTTCCAGTGGACATGTGTCATCGGACAGTACCCAATCTGTACCTCTGTCTGGTAGTGCCCGTGCAACCCCTGGCAGGCACAGGTCACGTGGCCATGGCCGGATACAGTGAGCTGTAAATCCTGGTCTGTACAATCTGGAGCTGTCAACAATAGCCCTGTGTAGGCCGGACACATGGCAGAACTGTGTGCACAGATACATGCACACACCAGAAACATCTGTAGGGCACCGCAACACTCGCATGCATAACAACCACACATGGCCAATTAGATCACATGCCCTAACCCACACACATGATGTCATCCACTAATGCAGCCTAGGCCCCTGGCAAACATTATCACCCTGTGCATATGATGAAGCCTGTGCCACATCCCTGTCATCCACACCATCGGTGCAAGGACATGCTCATATGGTCTGATGCACAGGGCGAACAGAATAGGGAGATAAGTGTATATTACAATAGTTGTGTACTGTTGACATGCAGCAGACATACCATGTAGTACAGGTTTAGAATGCATTGTTTTATGTTCACAGTATGTGTCTTGGTAACAACAGTAACAGCATGTTGGTAATGATGCCCTGCTTCCCTACTTAAGGTCTAATTGCATGTGCCATTAAGTACCAGTGTTTGCAGTTTCCCATGTGTAAATGTGGAGTACTCACAGGCATGTATAGCAATACCAGCATTCTATACGTAGCCTCAACCTCACTGTTAGAAAGGCTGACATTCCAAAGATATCTACACAACTACTGATCCAGGAGCGTGTGAGCTGTGTACTAAGCTATAGTGGCTAGAGACGTGACATTCATACCGGGTGACATCTCAGGTACAGTTACATGGTGTGGGGGGTTTACACAGCGGTCTAGCTGATGTCAAGGGTAGATGCCAGTTGATAGCATGAGGCCTCACTGTGTAGCAGTAATACACATTCACATTACAGGATGAGAACACACACAGACACACACACAGATGCACACAGACACACACAGATGCACACAGACACACACAGACACTCGCACACATGTATTCAGACACAGTAACATGCCCACACTCACGGGGTCAATGACTCTATAACACACACACTTGATAGTGTTGAGGTGAAGACCCCTGCCTATGTGGTAATCACCATTACAGTACTGTGCACCCACATGACGCGACACAGAGAATGAACATGTACAGGTAGTCAGTACTGCCTAAGACCGACGGCATCAACAGGGTAGTAGATTGCATCACCTGGAGGGGTCAGGGGTCCTATCTGTTCACTATGGTAGCATACATTCTCACTCCCTGCACCAGACAGCCATACATACATACACACACACACTGTGGAGTCCACAATTGAATTCACCTATGTCATGCACATACAGATAGCTAACATGTGTGTGATACACACCACCACCCCTGCCTATGTCTTGCTTTTTACACTGCAGTATGTACAGATCTCTACAACAGTGTACAGGGGTGTGTAACAATTGGGATGTATTCCCCACCACACGTGGCATATATGGACACACAAGCAAACACACATGGCAGTACTGTGAATCAAACACCTGCTATGTTATGATACGTCTGACAGACATGCAGCAGTATTGCCCGCATTACAATGTGTACCAACGCTACCTTTGGCAATTGTGCTGCTATATGCACACGGGAGGACTTAAGTGTTACAGGTGTCAAGTGATTTACAGACAGTGACACCCTGACCGCTGTGTAGGTTGTATGTCTTCACCTTCAATTAACAGAAACATAGCTTTGTGTTTGCACATGTTATGGTAGGATGGCTTGTGACACGCTTGTGAGCTGTCTTCAGCAAACATCCATCTGCAAAGTTGGCCTACCACTTTATGTATACACATCCATCCATACCTGATGTACATCTTACCGTACTGTCAGTATGTCACCATATACAGGTGTCAATGATGGGACTGCATTGCGACTGCATGTTGTAGTAAGACACCGATGAACTGCAAACATCAGCTACTGCACATGCATGGTAGCTGAATGCACACCACTGTATGTGCATGTGTGTAGGTCCAACATTCCTCTCATGTAGCCATGTTTGTATGCATTGCAATTGGTGGACATGTGTGATAAAATACATAACACATGGACTGTTGTATGATATGATAGTTGTCATGGGTAACCAGTACAGAGGGAATGTTAACTCAGTCAACATTGCTATCACACCTTAGTACTGTTAGTATTCAACAGCCATGGACCTACCTTCCATGTGCATGCATGTAATTGCTGTAGCCACTTGTCTGCATGAAGGACAACAAAAACTATGCTATGTACATATGTGTTGTGTGTGTGGGGCATGTAAATATCATGGCAGGTACATGTATGTCATATCCAAACATGAGTGTGTTTACTGGTGTACAGCAACAGTTATCTGTTACAGCTGTATATGACCCAGGGCCCCTGTTATGTGTACAGCCGACCTGGTTATGAACAGTGGTATCATTGCATTGCATAACACATGATGGAACCCTGTCAGTACATGGGTAGTCTGCACAGTTGCTGTAGAGCTAGGTACAGTCCACTGGTCATGAGTAACATGGTGTTGTACTAATGTATGGATGAGTGTTGCTGGTCCAAGGGCATGGTGATGTCTGAGGGCTACATCCTAGAATGCGGCATTTGACACTGTGATCTGCACCTGACACATCTGCAATGGTTTTTGAGAGTGTACTGGTCTATACATGTGAGTGGCCTTCATGTACATGGGGACACTACTACGTGGAGTGGTCCGTAATGGTGTTATGGCCCACATGTCTGTATCTGAGGTATACAGTGGTAGTGCTATTGTGCACAACTGAGCCTTATGCCAGGTGTTCCTCACTGCACAGATGTCAGTATTCCCATTGTTGGATCTAGATTGGCAGCTGTAATTACGAACGCTACACATCTAGCACTGTTTAGCATACACATACAATGCAGTTGTCCTCTAGGTGTCAGGGTGTTTACCTGGTCTCAGGATATTCATCTATGAATGGTACTATATGTGCGAAGTAGCCACTCCTGGCAGGACATCACCACAGGGGGTATTAGTGTGCCAGGTTTAGATTGGTACAGGTAAGGTGATGGACAGCAGCAGACATTGTGTAGAAGACTGTTGTCAGATATATGTAGTGCAGCGTTCATGCTAACAAAGATGACTATCGACACACTGTGCCCTTCCGTGTTTAGAATCAGAGTGCATACAAGACTGCCCGTCACTACTAAGTGTGTGAGCATGCCCAGTACACCGTTGTGTAGCTGGACACATAGTGAATTCCAAATGGACGTGTGCTACTAAGTGTGTGAGCATGCCCAGTGACACCTTGTGTCGGTTATGTGCCTCTATGTGTATGGGCATGACCATTGTAATCCTGTATAGTGATAGTGGTCATCCAGGCAACAGATGGCCATACCCCACTTCAGGATGGATTCCTACATTGAACACACTGGTTCACAGGTATGTACACCGTAACTGCCAGCATCCATGTCGATGTCCGCATTCCTAGGTCATATTGACTGTCTTGAAAGGTGTAGTGTCTGTGGCGCATCTCGTATCTATGTAGTGTTGTAATAGTGGTCCGTAGATAGGCAGTTGTCCTGCTCACACCACTGGCGTGTCTTTGTCTCCGTCTGCCTTGGGACAGTAATATGCTTTTAGACTGCTCACACTCCATAGAATCCCTATCGGCGTTTGTTCCATGTTACCCACCTAGAAGTATGCCTTTGGGAGTACATGTTCATATCCTATGTGTTGGTATCTGTGAGTGGCTAGCTCCAGGATGTGTTGAGTGTGTTTTATTGCTTTCCTATATAGTGTCCACAAATGTCATGATCGCCCAAGAGACTGGGTTGGCAAGACATTATCAACAATAGGGATTGTATGGACAGTGAGCAGTCTAAAAGCATTACTCTGTCCCCAGGCAGCTGGAAACACACACACACACACACACTTGGCAGGGCTGGGATTAGAACATAGACCTAACTACCTTATCACACTACAGCATTACGCAGTTACAGAATGCGCTACTGAGATTACTGGAGCACAGCACTCCCAAAGGCATACTTCTAGGTGGGTGCTCCAGTAATCTCGGTAGCGCATTCTGTAACTGCGTATTGCTATAGTGTGATAAGGTAGTTAGGTCTATGTTCTAATCCCAGCCCTGCCAAGTGTGTGTGTGTGTGTGTGTGTGTGTGTGTGTGTGTGTGTGTGTGTGTGTGTGTGTGTGTGTTTCCAGCTGCCTGGGGACAGAGTAATGCTTTTAAACTGCTCACTCTCCATACAATCCCTATTGTTGATGATGTCACCCACCTAGAAGTATGCCTCTGGGAGTGCTGTAATCCAGTAATCTTTGTAAAGTGTTCTATAACTATGTAATGCTGTAGTGTGATAGAATAGACAGATAGGTGTTCTATTCCAAGGCATGACAGGTGTGTGTCTTTGGCAGTCATATCCTATGTGTTTGGTATCTGTGAGTGGCTAGCTCCAGGATGTGTTGAGTGTGTTTTGCTGCTTTCCTATATAGTGTCCACAAATGTCATGATCACCCAAGAGACTGGGTTGGCAAGACATACACATACATCCGCCAATAGGTCTGGTGAGTAAATGTCAGCAGCCCTACTCTTACCCTTAATACAGTCAGACCCGTGTGACGCAATGAAACACACTTGCCTTGATAGTAACACCACTACATAATGCAGGTGGCACATGTGGTTTGCTTTTCATTCTTGTCTAATGCTTTGGTGTCATGTGGTCCGCTGTTGTGATATAAATTCTATATCTACGTGTGTGTGTGTGTGTGTGTGTGTGTGTATGTATGTGTAATATATATATATATATATATATATATATATATATATATATATATATATATATATATATATATATATACATATCTATAGATATATACTAGATATAGATATATATTTATAGATATATATATAGATATGTATATAGATATATATATATAGATATGCATATAGATATATATATATACATATATATATGTGGACATTAGCACACATAAATCTACATGATGGAATACATGTCCTATACTATTGAATGTCTGTGCTGGATGATCTATACGTGATCACCTCGGATGTATGTATATCTGCCAAGGCTTAGTGGTAAGGCACATCATTTGTAGTGTGCAGGTTCCCGGGTCCTAGTCATGTATAGACCTGTTATTTCATTGCTGGGAATAACAAGGGACATCGAATGCGGTGATAGTAAGGCACCTTTAACCAGTTGTGTGCGGATCTGAGTGACAGTAAGCAGTGGTTATTATTTTGGAGGATCAGTACAGGTCATATAACTATGCATTAGAAGACAATACTATGCAAATGAGGTTGAAAATAGTGAATCCCGTTTATCCCCATGGTGTGATGCAGATCCCAAGAGTGTATGTATATAGATAGCTGGGTGCAGAACTCGAATATAGGTGAAAGCATAGGGGGGTGTCAGGCATACTGTACGTACATTGGAGCCCTGTGCCTCAGGATTGCTCCTGCCTTAGCACGCCTAAGCTAGGGGTGTGTCTATACCTGCCTAGTGAAATTGGGAGGGACAACAGCAGTAGTGGAGTAGTCAAGGTGAACAAGCTGCGCAAACAGGTGATAATTAGCCCAATCAGCAGATTACATGCCTAGCCTTGACCAGAACACTACGGTAAAGTGACCAAGCACCATACACACAGGTTTCTTCCACACTCTACACCACCGGTGTATACATGCAGGGACATTTCTCGACACAATCCAACCAAATGAGAAGGGCTGCAGCAGGCAACATAGACCGACATGTGCAGGAGGCTGAGGGTGGTGAGGATGTGAATGCTGCCGAACAACCCTTAGTGAGGAGACAGAAGACTTTACAGACCCTGGATGGAGCCTTACAGTATTCACCAGCTACATGCACCCAAATTGTTATGGTATGTGTTATGCTACACAATATGATCCTGCAGAAACAGTTGCAGCAGGAACAGCATGGGGCAGGGCCACACAGCCCCCCACCAATGCCAAGGCCTGTACAGGCACATTGTGACTCAGAGGAGGAACTACCTGAGCTGGACCCAGTAGGCGAAAGGAATCATGCACAGTATGACCTGCCCTTGGCAAAGAGGCAATGCATGGCATATGCACCGACACAGTAGGTAGCCAGGGAATTTCACCCTCTCTGACTCGCACAGACAGTAAAAGAGATGCCAAACATGACACTACCTGTGCTCAGCCATTTATAGGAAGTGCACTGTGTGCATCCGACATAGGCAGCCCTCCAGCACCATCCTCAGGTCTGGCACACCCCCAAGGTAAGTCAATCTACCTACCAATTGGCAGTTGTATTAGAATGTGTTTTTACCTGTAGCTATGGTATAGATGTGAGCATACAAGGGAATTTGGTGGCCGACTGTTAGGGCAGCAGACAGTACACATCCATAGTGGCACCATGACATCTGTAGCACATACCAGGGTCACAATAGTAGCCAGTAGTACACAGGGTGTCCTAACCCACTGGAGGTTATGGGCTGAACATCATGTGTGTCCATACAGCCCACACAAGTCTCATACAGCTGGACAGGTGTAGACCAATACAGCCAAATGCTATACAATGGCCTCTGGATATGCCCAATGGATGACCCCAACCCCCACAGACACACACACAGACTACAGCAGACCAGGCAGTTGGATGTAGGTTGTGAAGGCTAGGACATCTGAAACCACTATGCTAGCAATTAAAGCTAGGATCTGAAGTACACTGGTATGCTTCTAGCCAGCAAATTAGGTAGGTCCACACACTGAAATGGAGTACCTGGCATACCAGTACAGTTGTAGCAAAAGTGTACAACTGTCAGCTGTGCCCCCCTTCCAACGTACACATGTGAAAGTCATGTACGCCACCCCCGGTGCTGTGTAGGAATGTGGATACAGTTGGTTGTCCCCCCATGCTGTGCAGACATGTAGCAACAGTCAATGCCACATGACCGTTGGCTACCCTGCAGACACAGCATGCCACCTGTCAGTGTACAACGCAGGGGTTGGCACCACAGTACTGACTACCTGGACATGTGACACATGCGATCCAGTTGACCATACTGGGCATGCTCAAACACATGAAGGTATGATGGTAATGTCAGTCGACAACATGCGTAATGGTCATACTGGGCATGCTCACACACTTAAACACAAGACGGCCAGGTCTGCAAACACCAGTGGTCCAGACATATCTGTCAGTACATTGCTATACTGTTGGATGACTGTGCTGTATGGTATGTGGTGTGTCTGTATATATGCCATGGTGTATTGGTAATTCAATTTAGCTGTGTGCGCAGGGTGTTGCTACCAACACTTGCAAAGGATGGTTCTTTGTTTGCGGCCAAAACAAGGCCTTTGGATACGGAGTGGGTAAGGCACATTCCAGCAGGTGGGAGCGGTTGTGCGTGGGTTTGCGTGGTGTTAAGCACTGCTGACCTCTGGTTACAGCTCCTTATACTTGTTTAGACTCTACATTTCTTTAACAGTGCAATACTCACATACTGGTAGACAAACACGCTTACACCTGCTCGCTTGGTGCTTGCATTTGTCACTCACGCTGGGTGGGCGTGATCCCTTGTGATGCCTATTACATCAGACTACATGATTACAGTATCGGGTATGGCTGACCATTATGCGACGGCAGGCTTTCAACTGTACGGAATCGGTGGCCTGCCCAGTGACATAATCATATTATATGCGTGTTCCTCATACAATCTGCTCCCATCTGGCTGATACATGGGAACCGATACTCTGCAATGCAGACATGTAAATGTGTTTTGGGAAATGCATCTTTCTGCCGGGTCATGCTACTGCATACCTATTGTAGGTTTTCCACCTTTGAAATTGGCCAAAGTGAGACTTTAGGAGTAACACCTTTCTCACTTTGCATGGGACAGTCCCTCATTAGTCATATATGTCATGCGAGAATAATCTAGCCATAGCAAATGTCCTAATTAGAGGACAATATTATATTCTACGTTTCTCTAATAGTTGCATGTAATGGTTATTGTATAAATGACACTTCGATATGTTATTTGAAGTAGCATAAGCAACATGACTGCTGCTAGACTAAGCTTTGATTTGTGCTAATATGTATATTTCTGTACTATGCATGGCTGTAGGTATGTTCTGACCTGGTAAGTCTGACATTTCAACAGAGCAGGTCCCACTTTGGCCATTTGGAAAGGTGGCAGCCCTATAGGACCTATATGTAGAGATATCAGATTTGGCAAGGCAACACATACCCACAGCCATTAGAAAATTGACTACTTCACTGGTTTACATAAGTTAAGGTTATTCTTGTAGCATTATAGTTTCTAATACTGTTTCCTATAACATCTAGGTGTTTCAGATACAACAAAATCATTTTATGCAACCACTACAAACAATATATGAACTCTTTTCCCGAAATCACAGGCCATATGCCGTAACATTCATTTTGCAGGAAACAACTGCCCAGAGTGGAGTGTCCCTCACAAAGGTGAACAGGTGGTAACCCCAAACTATTATACTATCATCTACCTAAGGTGGTCGGCGGAATATGCACTTTCCGTCACTAGCAGACCTCACATACGAATGGGGGAGAATGAACACTGTATCAGGGACACTGCATAACACCCTGAGGGACACATTTAGATGATTGGTTCTATTAACATGACACATTGACAGTCACAGGGCATATGTATTCATTCACATTTGTCGAGGTACATACTGTTTATGACTCATACATGTCACTAGTCATTACATGTATTCCGCCACCTGTCCACCTAATATCGCTAGTTCTGGATGTGTTTAGTTAGGACTGTGTTACATTCTGAATCGTAATCATGGACGTCCATGATAATCGGGTACAAGGCACTGATATAGTCCCTATGTGTTCCCCCAATGGTTTACGGACTATCCGGTAGATGTGCTCTTCAGGTTTGGGAGGTATAGGCATCTGCTATGCCCACATAAGAATATTAATTACTTCCACTGGGCGGGCCTAATACATCTCTGCCAACCAACACCTGCACACTTAGGCCCATCATTGCATACCCTTGATTCCCCTACCTGACACCCCAATACAGCACTCATGACTCATAAATACTGTGAGCACAGCTAGGGTATGAACACACCCCTACACACTGCCCACTCTCCCCGTCTCGGGACACATGTACATTTTGTCAACCTATGTGTTATTACACTTGCACAACCTACTGTTCCGTGTACAGCTACATCCTGCTCGCATCGATTATCATAGGTTCACCTGTATGGTGAATTTTGGTGTCCCGCAAGGGACCCCGTTATCCATGTTTAAAGTGTAGACCTTGCAGATCTCTCCCACTGGTACTTTCCTGCTGGTGGTTTGGAAAGCAGCGGTGTATTTACCTTTATTGAGTGTCTGTATGTCTGCCCGGCCTAGCTGGGCGGTGTGGGAGGTAAACTTTTGTTTATTGAACCTCCCAGTAACATATGCCCAGTCTGAACATATGTTACCCGTAATTTCTGTAACGTAACCTAGTTATGTACATGTGTATATCTACAGCAATATATATATATATATATATATATATATATATATATATATATATATATATATATATATATAATATTATATTTATATTTCTGTGTGTATGTGTATATATATATATATATATATATATATATATATATATATATATTTATATATATATATAATGTATATATGTTGTCAGTCATTACATGTATTCCGCCATCTGTTTACCTAATATCACTAGTTCTGGAAGGATTTAGTTAGGACTGTGTTAGATTCTGATTCGTAATCATGGACGTCCATGATAATTGGGTGCAGGGCACTAATATGTGTTTCCCAAATGGCTTACAGACTATCCAGTAGATATGCTCTTCAGGTTTGGGAGCTATGAGTGTCAGCAGTGCCCACATAGGAATATTAATTACTTCCACTGGACGGGCCTAATACATCTCTGCCAACCAACATCTGCACACTTAGGCCCATTATTGCATACCCATGATTCACCGACCTGACACCCCTCTACAGCACTCATGTCAAATACTTACTGTGAGCGCAGCTGGGGTATGAACACACCCCTACACACTGCCCCCTCTCCCCATCTCGAGACACGTCATATGTTTTGTCAACCCATGTGTTATTACACTTGCACAACCTACTGTTCTGTGTACAGCTACATCCTGCTCACATCAATCACTATAAGGTTGCCTGTATAGTGAATTTTTGGTGTCCCGCAACGGACCCTGTTATCCATGTTTAAAGTGTAGACCTTGCAGATCTCTCCCACTGGTACTTTCCTGCCGGTGGTTTGGAAAGCAGCTGTGTATTTACCTTTATTGCGTGTCTGTATGTCTGCCCAGCCTAGCTGGGCGTTGTGGAAGGTAAACGTTTGTTTTTATATATATATATATATATATATATATATATATATATATATATATATATATATATATATATATATATATATAAATATATATATATATATATATATATATATATATATATATATATATCCATTCATGTGCGTGTATGAGTGTGTGTGTGTGTGTGTGTGTGTGTGTGTGTGTGTGTGTATATATATATATATATATATATATATATATATATATATCGCTATATATCTCTATATCTCTCTCTCTCTCTATATATATATATATATATATATATATATATATATATATATGTATATAAGTTACATCTGTACATAACAACATACATTTGCTATGCTGGGAGCTGCTTACACCCGCACAGGCGCACTTGCATATCCTTATTGTTAGTTACATATGTTTACTGCCAATTCTTTGTGCTTACATGTGCCTTATTCATTATGACAGTACCGCTTTGATTGAAGGAATCCGGTTAATGGCCCCATGCAAAACACACGTTCACCTTTACATGTTTAAATGTTGGCTTTACAGCACAGAGGCATTCATTACACAAGAAAATGATATGTGCTATAGTCATACCTGAACCGGGAATGCCATTACGTTAGGCAGATGCTCTAACCACTACACTATTGCTGTTCTGCTTCATTTATATGTATACCCATGGTTCATAGCTACCCTAACATACGCCTCACTGCTTCACTTACACAGCAGGCATCCATTCTCCTGCTGGGAAAACTGCAGTACTACACATGCAACATTCCCTATTCCCTACTGCTCTGGACCCATGCTGCATGTTTACTTACTCCAAGGATATTCAGAACTCCAAAGCTTATAGTCCTGGCACATACGTGTGTTTGTTTGTCAGGGTGTTCATGTGGTTATCCGGGTTTAGGCTTGTCTGACTGCTGACTGGAACTGCCCTCTACCTGTTCAAATGTCAGACGTAGCACATGGACCAAGTTGGTCCCAATTTTAACATTCTACCTATGTTTACAGACGCAGGGGTTTGGGCACCTCTGATCAGATTATTATGTTGGCACTACATAATATAGGGTGGGGGGTGTTTCCACTGGTGTTTCCTTTCACATTCCTTATGAATGCTTTATTGTGACCATTTCATTCATTTATATATATATATATATATATATATATATATATATATATATATATATATATATATATCTGTCTGTACATACACCTACATACCTATTTATATTACGGACCTCTGTAACACTCAGGGACTAATTTCAACAGTGACAGGGACAAGGCAATGACAAATCAGGGACAATCACAGACACTTCTACAATATTAGTACTATTAACTTGAAATGTGTTGACAGATTCAGAGCCATATGTATTAATACTTATTTTGTGCAGTTAAAAGCGTCTATTACTCTTAATTATTGTCATTAGTCATTCAAGTGTCATTCAACCCCTTTCCTCTAAAGGTCACTGGTTTTATGAGTGATTAAGAGGCTGCCAGTTATTGTGCAAATGCTCTGACCATTGCTAGGGTTGTCACATTTTCATATGTCCAGGATTGGATATATTCTGGACACACCAGATTGTTTAGGCCATCACATACCCACGGTCAGTACAGGGTTTAGAAGATTCATTATTTTTCTAGATGAGAGCCTATTCCTGTAGCACGTTAGTTGCTTATTCTGATTCTTGTACGATTTACGTATTTTACATCCATAAATAACTGTTTTAGGCAACTGATACATGAAATATGGTACATAGTTATTTCCTACAATCACAGGACATTTGCAATTGTATCATTCTTGGACAGGACACACCTACCCAAACAGGGCCTGTCCCTCACAAAGTGGGACAGGAGGTACCCTGCTTATGTCAGCGCCTTAATCGCCCTATTTCCAAGTGCCAGTATGTGACTGTATACAGTATATTCTCTCAATAATTCATGTTGGGAGACGTGTATCACAGGCAGGTGTTTGATCCCGGGTAGTAGGTTCTGCATGATGGCCAGGAGGCTGAGCAGTCTCGTGAACCACTACTGCACATACAACTTGTGTCCAGATGTCTACAGGACTGGACATCATGTCGTGATACCAAGTCTGATGTTTACTCAGGATACTTATCCCATGAGGGATATCCAAAAATTGAACAAGCAAACGACCTTCGATTTTTTTGGACTTACGAAAATGTGATGGGGTTTTACATGCAAGGGATACATAGTTTACAATCCTGACACTGCTAGGGTGACACTGCCTACTACATATGAGTAGTGGTCACTATGTGTAGATATGGCTGCGCCAAGCTAGTAGCCTGAGTATGGCTGGATTTGGTGGACATTCAGGAATGGGGGCGGGTTGTGTGCTGTAGAGGGGATGATGGGTATTCAATTATGCATCCAGGTGTGTTGCAGTTGGATGGCCCAATTCCGTCCAGACCATTCTGTGGGTATGTGCCGGTGACGTTTCTGTACATGTGTATCGCACATTTTAATATTCATATGTTTGTGTGATTGTGTTCTACAGTATGGCCTGTCAGGTTGTATTGCGGATGTGTATGTTTGTTCTTTGTGTTTCTTTCTGATTCACCTGCTGCTCCCTCATACACCTACAGTTCACCTATTGTGCATCCAACACAGCCTCACCTTTGTGGATTATAACATTACCCCCCCACACACACACACACACATATTCCAAACACTCCATCCATCCCTTCTTTGGTTGATGTCCCATGGCACGGTCAAGGGAACACATTGCATACACTACATATGTCAGGTACCTGTATGGTTGTGAGGACTACCCTGGCATTTTTCACCTTCCACATGCTGTACATCATGCACATAGGTACACACCAATACTTATCTTTCATGACATGCTAGGTACACCCGGGTAATTCCCGTTCAACTTTGACACATCCTGACAAGAACAGCTTGGAATACATATGTGCTGATTTTGGCCGAATGCTCTGACCATTGGTAGGGTTGCCACCTTTTCATATGGCCAGGATGGGATATATTCCGGACACAAATCAGATTCTACAGGACAACACATACCCACGGTCAGTACACCGGATAATACTTTTGTTCTACGCCTACATGTTAGCTTATTGTTGTTGCAGTTTATATGCTCCTTCTGTTTTGTTTACTTGCTTATTCTATTTCTTGTAACATGTGGTATGTTACATACGGAAATAACTATTGTATGTGACTATTACATGTGATGTGGGACATAATTATGTCATACGGTCGCAGGATATTTTACATTTATAATGGATTTGGTATGGACACAACTGCCCAGCTGTGTACTCCCTCACAATGTGGGACAGGTGGTAACCCTAACCATTGGGCTAGACTTAGCTATTGGCAGCACGCTAACATGATGCGTTTCACTTCCACTTGGTATAACTATCAACACTGCATTAGAATACGGGCACACGGTTTTAAATGTCATTTGTTCGAGGGATGGAAACTCGATATTCGCTAACGTACATTTGTGTTTGCTTCTTAATTTTGTATTCGCAGGAACTGTCTTGCATACTTTCCATATGTTTCAGTATCCACGGGCACTGACAGGTGTGATTGCTATTGCAGGCTGACTGTAATATTCAGCATTTTAGGTTGCACATCAACAGCCGACATTTCCACGCCTCCATGCGGCACTTCAACACGACCCATGCACTCGCGCTCATTTCCTATGCATTTGGCTGTGGCGGCAGCGTGCCTTCATTAATATGCATATGGCGCTATTGTGCCATCTGTGCACCGCACAGTCAGTGCAAGCCTAATGCCGGCCTTGCGCCGAGCTTCATGAATCCCGGGGTCTGTCTTTTTACACTTTCTTTTAAAAAGCTTGTCACATTTATTTTCAATGCCTTCCATTTGTTTAACATACAACTTGTCATATTGTGGAAACAACAAATCTTTATCTCTACTATAAATGCACACATGTTAACATCATTAACTTGTATAATTTTTGCCATCAACTCTAAACCCTGTTTGTTAAACACTTCTATAAATTCAGCATATACAGTGTCAGTATAATCAATACCAAAGGGAAATGTATGCACCCTTAGTTCCTTTGGGGCAATTTTC
Source organism: Protopterus annectens (assembly GCF_019279795.1). Classification (NCBI taxonomy): domain Eukaryota; kingdom Metazoa; phylum Chordata; order Ceratodontiformes; family Protopteridae; genus Protopterus; species Protopterus annectens. The sequence continues at coordinate 937,974,463 of NC_056732.1, read as the reverse complement.
TTAGTCAGACATTCTGAAAAATAGGCATTTTCCATTTGTAAGGTTTTAACCTTGTACATTTTACTTTCAAAAGCACAAATTATTTCTTTTAAGCCACCCTTAATAGCACTAATTACATTACATACAGTTTTTTTACCTTTATCTTCTTTTATATCAGAATTTGAAAAGACAAATGTTTTTTCACTAAACATTCATAGTCAAACTTTTCAGTCTCTTTATAGTTTCCCAAAGGATTCCTGCACCTTGCGGTTTCAGAATCAGTCTCTTGTTGCAAACCATTGTCTTTATTAAAAGTATAAGTTGTACCTGTTTGTTTAGGTCTGGTTCCAGTCCTCTGCATTTCATTTTCCTCATTTTGCCTGTTGTACTGTCCTGGGGGAATTTCTAAAGAAAAGTTCACATTTCTCATCAAGCAAGAAGACTCCTGGTCTGTTTTCTTACTTGCAAAAGTTTCAAGACTGTCTCCATAACCATCCCTACTTTGCTCTGCCCTTACTTCACTTCCTGGTGATGAATTACATCTCCATTTGGAGGATCCAAAGTGAAACAAACCCTCTGGTTGGCTAAGAAAGTCTATAAGTCGGGACAATTCCCCTTTCACAGTTGCAAGCTCAGAATGCAGTTTATTAAACTCTTCCCTGTGAACAGGTGAAAAAAGGGAAAGTATATCATCCAAAGAGTCCATACTGCTTAGGTTACTCAACAATACCACAAATAAAAAAACAAAAGTAACCACAGTGTAAAATATAACTAAAAAAGTCCAAAACATAAATTGCGAAGCAGTAGTCATGGAAACACTTTCAGTCAGCCAAACTCTTCAGTCCAAGCTATTTTTATTCTTCCAACATACAAAGACACAGACTGAGTGCTTTCATCCCCTAAACTGAGGACTTCATCAGAATCTAACGGCACTCCATAGTACAGCCTTTAAATACTGTTAAAAATGAGTGTTTAAAAGTGTGAGAATTTAAAAGGGGCATTTGAACTTACTAACAAAAGTCAGGTAGTAGGTAATAGTGGTACAACAAGATGTGGTGCTTGTGCATAATGCAAGTTTATCCAAGCTAAGAATATGGTAACCCTGCAAAACATTTTGAAGTCTAAGGTTTTCTTTGAAAAAAGAACTTGTCAAACATCAGGGGTGATATATCTGGCAGCTTGTAAAACCTGTCCAGCTTACTACATAGGCAAGACAGAAAGGCATCTTAGGGACAGAATATATGAGCACCAGTAAAAGATTGTCACAGGAAACATAAATAATGCCCTATATAAACATTCATTAGTATGTGCAAATTTTGTTCAGTTTTTGTTTGGTATTGTGAAGTGAGTAAGACCAAATCCTAGAGGGGGAGATTACAGGAATTATATAGAGGAAAGGGAAATTAAGTGGCAAATAAAACTAGCTGCGACCCATGCACCAGGATGTAATGAAATGGTATTGTTAAAACCAATATTAGTGAGGAAAGCTACCCCATAAGTACTGTGTATCTTAGTCTGTGTGTGTGGGAGGGGGTTCAACTACTCCATATATATATATATATATATATATATATATATATATATATATATATATATATATATATATATATATATATATATATATATATATATATATGTATATATATATATAGAGAGAGAGATGTGTTTTAAAGCAAGTCAGTGGATAAAATGTGGTTGATTTTTTATCTTAAACAATTTTTAAGTTTACATTTGATGACTGTCTTGGAATTTGAAAAGTTCTTTTTTATAAATGACGTTTGTTAAAAATGTTTTTGTGTTAAAAGTTGTTTGTAGTGCATTTCATTTGAGCATTAAGGTAGTTGTATCTTTAAAGGATTGTGAAGGGTGATGACATCACTCATTTTAACAGTATTTAAAGGCTGTACTATGGAGTGCAATTAGATTTTGATGAAGTCCCCAGTTTAGGGTACGAAAACACTCAATCTGTGTCTTTGTATGTTGGAAGAATAAAAACAGCTTGGACTGAAGAGTTTGGCTGACTGACAGTGTTTCCTACTATTTCACAGTGTATTATTTCTAACAAAGGAATATTATCTTTTGCAAAATAAACATCCTCTTTTCTCACTATATCACTTATAACTTCACCATTTTTCTTGTTCAGCTGCAACCTTACTTTCTCCAGTATAGCCTATAATATTTTCAACATTTTACCCATCCACATCCTATTCCTCAATATCAGTATTATATCAACAGTGTATGACAAAAAATTAGGAATCGCTACTCACATGCATTTGATATCCACCATCTTTTACTCTCTCTCTTCCATTTGGCTAGCCATTGCATTAAATACTACAGGAAACAACATGTAGCTTATTGGGTAACTTTGTCACTTGTTATAGGTTCATGTAAGTACTAGGCTAGATGCTGTTGTAGGCCATTTTAAGGTTATCTTGTTTCCCTTTTTGTGCTTAAGTTACCCTATCCCATTTGGTTTTATATTGGCCTTACCTATCTCATGGTCGATTATTATAAGTTACTCTTACTGAGAATAACTGAAATCATATCATTGATAATTTGAGGGGAGCCATGCATGGATTTAAGAGCTGCCTCTGTCCATTAGTAGTACAGGGGGCAGTCCTGGGTAAACTTTCTGTTTCCCATCCAACGATCCTACTTGCACTTAAATATGGACAGGGCTGAGCTTTATTTTATGTGGATAGGGAGTCTGTTCCAGAGCAGTGGTATCCTCTGTGAAATATACTTGTCCCTCCAAACTGTTCTGTTGATGCTGCAGAAGGGGCTTAGATCCCTAGGCAGAAGTATTTCTGATGCCATTTGACTTGCTGATGTGCAGTAAATCATCGGTAGTGGGATGGCAGATGCCTTGTATGCCAGATACAGGTCACCTCTTGTGGTCTGAAGAATAGTGAGTATAGTGACAGAACTTTGAATTGGTCAATGTAGGAAATATTGTTTAGGCCTAGTATCCTTTCAGTAAGGTATGTCTGTTGGTGTTCCAGTTGCTGCATGTATTTGGAAAGATACATGCCAAAGGGGGCAATACACTCAATGACTGACCTAATGAGGGCTGACTGAAGGGGATTTTGACATCCCTATATCTAGACACAATCCCTTTGTTTACAGGCTGAGCAATATTGAAGGACTTTCTTACAACAATGGACACATACTGGCTTAAAGTTAGGTCACTGTCCACATAAGTTCAGAAATCCTAAATGACTGGGTCATCTCTTAGCGGTTATTTTCAATGTGGTAGTTTCCGGGGTTAGATGACTTCCCAAAAGGTACAGTAATGCAATTTTTGGCATTTAGTTTCAGTCAATCATTTTGCAATTATTTATTTATTTAGGGCAAATCTTCCTGCAAGATGGCCAAGTCATTTGGGGATTCAATGACTGCTCCTAGCTTGCAGCCATCTGCAAACTTAATCAGCCAAAGTCGATGCCAAACAAGAGGGTTCCCAGCACAGAACTGTAGGGGACTCTGCTGGTGACTGGACTCTTTGTAAACATAATTTCTCCTGTTTTAACTTCCTGTATCCTATCTGTGAGCCAGCTGGCAATCTAGTGCATGTCATAGGGGTTTACTCTCAATTTATTTAGCTTTTCTTTTATGCCAAAGTGGAGACTGTTAAAAGCTTTGGTCAGGTTGAGGCATGCAGTGTGCACCACTTTACATTCATCCATTGTTTTGCTGACCTATTTAAAAAAGTTGACCAGGTTAAATAAACATGACCTGCCCTTGACAAATCCATACATAGACAGGTTCAGTGTTTGAAGGTTCCCTATCTCCTTGTGATTAGTTCCATAATAAGTCTTTCTATGGCTTTGCATATGAGACTGGTTAGACTTATGGGTCTGTAATTGCTCGGGTCTGTGTAAAGTCCTCCTTTATGTACTGGAATGAGTGTAGCTGTTCTCTGTTCACTTGGTACAAAACCTGTATGGAGGCTGAAGTTCAACACGGTCGTTAGAGGGCTTGCTAAATCAAGTTTTATGCTATTTAGGATGCATCCAGGGATATTGTCAGGAGCCTTCAATGCAATAATTTTAGTTCTTCATAGCACTTTTACAACGTGGCCTTGGATAATAGCTAGAGGTGAGCCATTTTCTTTTAACTTATATTTCAGCACTGATAAATCCATTAACTAAAACTCTAACCCTGTTGCTCTTATATACAGATCTTACTACCTTAAAAATTTTTCTGTTAATATCATATTTCATCACTGTACTCCACAAACTTTTCGGTATCACATGATCAAAAGCTTTGCTTACATCTCATTCCATTAATTCAGCTTCACTTCCTCCATACAAAATATTATCTACCACATGTATGACTATAAATAAACTCTTGAATTTTCTTACCTTTAATACCATAAGTTCCTGCCATTAGTACCTCATGCATGCTTTTCTTGATTCTCAACTGGGCTATCTTCATAAACACTTTGTAATCTGCATTATTTAAAGTAATTGCTCTCAAATTTTAATATCATTGTTTTGCCTCTTTGTCCATAGAACTTTTATTGTACTTTCACAGGCCTCTTTTTTGTAACAAAAAAAAAAAAATAAAATCTTCCTCCACCCAGTTATTTAAAACTTTCAAAAAATTTATTTTTGCCAGATTTTAAATTATTTATGCACACTATATCCTGTCATCACCACATGAAGCTGATACTTCTATCACTATCTCAAGTACTTTATTCAGTTCCTCCTTTATTATCCTTTGCTGTAAACTCTCCATAGACATTTCGAAAAGCTGTTTTAGTTTCCACTGTCTTCCCCATCCTCTCCAACTCCTCATAAACACTTTCCAGATATTCTTTTCCTCTTTCCATTATTTTCTCCTGTTTATATTCCACCCTCCATTACTATGTTTCATCAAGAATTTCCTCAAATGTGGTGATACAGGGCATGGCCAGCATGTGAACTGAGTGGCAGCATCTTTCTTCAGCTCTGTCTTTAAAAACCTATTTTATGACAGAAAAAAAATAAAAAGTATTGATCGTGAACAGTTCAACTTTGCTGGAATATCACAACTAATGGCATAAGAAGTCTACATAAAAAAATTGGCATTTTCTACAAATATTACTGTCAAAAACCTGAAGAGAAAGCATAACGACCAGAGAAAAGATGAACTACTATATCTGGCCAAGCAATGAAGAAGGATTTACTATCATTATTAAGAACAATGCAGGACTTGTCACTGAAATTTGATAAAATGAACAAGAAACTGGACACTTTTGAAGAGAATACTAAAAAGCAAATCTAACAACTACAGGAACTAACAAAGCAACAGTACTTGGAGACAGAAAATATGGAAGAAACATTAACAGATGTAGAAAACAGAATTTCTGCCTGTGAAAAACATATTGACACACTAAAGAGACAAAATATTTCACTAATGGACAAAATTGAAGATCTAGAAAATAGATCCAGATGCAACAATCTCCAGATTTATGGAATACAAGAAGAAACTGAGGGTAGAAATATGGTGAACTTTCTTAATACATGGCTTCCAGACATTTTAAAGCTTCCAGAGACTCTCTTCTATGGGATTGAGAGAGCTCACAGATCCTTACAGCCAGTCTCAGCATCAAACAAAACAACAAATAATCCCAGGTCAGTCATAGTCAAACTTTTTTCATCTCAAGATGAATAACTTATATTAAAAACTGCCTGGTCTAATTCCCCAATCAGATTTGGAGAGCACATAATCCAGTTTGATAATGATTATTCATCTGGAGTGATGGCCAAAAGAAAAGAGTATTTACCACTAATAAAAGAACTTGAAAAAAGACAACTCAAAGTGCATCTACTTTTCCAGCAAAAATTAAAATCTTCAGTGATGGCCCAAAAATATTTGACTCAATAGAAACAGCAGTGACTCATCTATCAACTAGTAAAGTCATAGACAAGATAGAAGAAATGGATTGGAGTTATTTTGGTTTGAAACACCATGCTGAGAAAAAATGAATGGAAAACAAATGACAAGAAGAAGAAGAAGCTGAGAGACAAATAAAGGTGCAAATCTAAAGATGTTTAAACAAATATTAGAGTAGAAGTACTCATTTAAATGTTTAACTAGTTAGATAGATCCAGATTTTACAACAAAGCCACAACAGAATATAAAAATGAACTGGGTAACATATACTGTTTGGGAACAATCTCATTTATAAGGTAAATGTCTTTTATTATTTATACTAATGCAGTATTAAACATCTAAAATAAGACGAATATCAAAAAACTGATTTAATATCGCGAACAAGTATTACTAACTTGCTATATCGTAACATATGAAAAATGAAATTACCATATATGCTTTTAGGCTTTAATAGTTTAATAACACAATGCTATACTGCTTTTGACTTTGGTATGCATGACATAGAAAGTGCCTTTTATTATTTATGCTAATTTATTTATTTATTTATTGACATTTGTTAACCAGGTTGGTCCAGCTGGGCTTGTGGCCCATTTTCAATGGAGACCTGAGGAAAAAAGCTCCAAAAAAAACACAAACAGTTTACAGAGAATCAAACATTTGAGTCAAAACTATGGTCAAAATCAGTTATACAAGAACGTTAGAGAGACAAAGCAGAAATGTAAACACATGATATATACATACATATCGATATTTTTACAAACTAAAAACATATTTGCATATTTACAAAAAGCGTTAAGTCCAACAGTATTGATTGTAGAGTTTACCAAGTTTCCACAATTGTGGAGTATTTAGCTGTATGTGGAGGGACTGAAAAGGTATATTGTAGGGTTGTGGAGAGCTTAAGTAGGGGCATGAGAAGGACATATTTAGGAGATGAATAGATGAAGTTTGAGTTTTTCTTTAAAGTGGGATGGGTGAATGATGGAACAAATGTCTCTTGGGAGTTTGTTCCAGGCTTGGGCAACAGAGCTTTGGCCTGCTAAGACCTACATGAAATCAAATCAACTGGACATATAAGTGAATTTAAGTAACTCTTTATCTGCACTTTTTTCAAATAATACAGCATTTAAATTGATTTATTTGTGTTGCATTGAATACTATCCAGCTGGAAGTTGTGGCTCTGTTTTTTCAGTTAGTGCTTGTTAGAATTCTTGAATAGCCAGTGATAAGTGGGGGTACTTTACTTCATTGTTATTCGGTTCCTGCCTTAAATAAGTGGTACACTTTGAATTATTGTCTGCTTAAACTCTGAGCTTTGGCCTGCTAAGACCTACATGAAATCAAATCAACTGGACGTATAAGTGAATTTAATTAAATCTTTATCTGAACTTTTTTCAAATAATACAGCATTTAAATTGATTTATTTGTGTTGCATTGAATACTATCTAGCTGGAAGTTGTGGTTCTGTTTTTTCAGTTAGTGCTTGTTAGAATTCTTGAATAGCCAGTGATAAGTGGAGGTAGTTTACTTCATTGTTATTTGGTTCCTGCCTTATATAAGTGGTACATTTTGAATTATTTTCTGCTTAAGCTCTGAGCTTTGGCCTGCTAAGACCTACATGAAATCAAATCAACTGGATGTATAAGTGAATTTAAGTAAATCTTTATCTGCACTTTTTTCAATTAATACAACATTTAAATTGATTTATTTGTGTTGCATTGAATACTATCTAGCTGGAAGTTGTGGCTCTGTTTTTTCAGTTAGTGCGTGTTAGAATTCTTGAATAGCCAGTGATAAGTGGTGGTAGTTTACTTCATTGTTATTCGGTTCCTGCCTTATAGAAGTGGTACATTTTGAATTATATTCTACTTAAACTCTGAGCTTTGGCCTGCTAAGACCTAAATGAAATCAAATCAACTGGACATATAAGTGAATTTAAGTAAATCTTTATCTGCACTTTTTTCAAATAATACAGCATTTAAATTGATTTATTTGTGTTGCATTGAATGCTATCTATCTGGAAGTTGTGGCTCTGCTTTTTCAGTTAGTGCTTGTTAGAATTCTTGAATAGCCAGTGATAAGTGGGGGTAGATTACTTCATTGTTATTCGGTTCCTGCCTTACATAAGGGGTACATTTTGATTTATTTTCTGCTTAAACTTTGGGCTTTGGCCTGCTAAGACCTACATGAAATCAAATCAACTGGACGTATAAGTGAATTTAAGTAATTCTTTATCTGCACTTTTTTCAAATAATACAGCATTTAAATTGATTTATTTGTGTTGCATTGAATACTATCTAGCTGGAAGTTGTGGCTCTGTTTTTTCAATTAGTTCCCCACCCACCTTCCCTGCTGTTGTTTTGGTGTTAATCTTGGTGGCTTTGAAACTGTCCACCCCTCTTGTAAATTTGCATTTGGATACTCCTCCTGGGCCCATCTCATTTGCTCACTCAAAAAAATTGCACTTTTTTCATCTACTTTTACTGTATTTGTGTTTCTTCCTACTTTATTTTGTTTTTGCATCGTCTTAAAAGTACTCAATTGTATTTATTACTGCTTAGTGTAGCTATCATTCTAAGCCTTTTGGTTTAAGCACTTGGGATTCAGACCAGTTGTTTTACATTAAGTAGGTTTGTGGTCTGCACTGTTGTGGCAGGACAGGCAGCTTACATCCTTCTAAGTTGGGAACTGCTAATTGAGGGCTCAGTGTCTGTTATTCTAAAAGTGTATTAGTTCTGGTTTAAGCACTTGGGCTTCAGGCCAGTTATTTTACATTAAGAAGGTTTGTGGTCTGCACTCTTGTGGGAGGAGAGGCTGGACTCTGCCCTTCTGAGCTGGGAATTTCTGGTTAAAGGCTTATAGTGCCTGCATATTTGAACTGTTTCTTACCGAAATTGGTGCACCATGTTTGCTGTAGCATAGATTAGATCCAGGCCTGCTGAATCTAGCTTTGTTTGCATAACTTGAGCACTAATCCAGGCCTTCTTAAAAGTATTCAATTGTAATTATTACTTCTTGGTAGTAACCTGATTAAAGTGTAGCTACCTTACTTGGATAGAGGGAGGTTTCTCTGTTTACCTGTGAGAGAGGGAGCATTGAGCAGCCATCTGTCCCTGGAGGAGTGGTTCCAGCCCAGAAGGTAGTAGTTTGTGGGCCATTTTGGGCTAATTTCTATCTCTTTCATTTCCCTGCTGTAAAAACCACATTTGCATGGTTTTGAACATCCGGGCAGCACCGGTTAGCTAGGGCTAAATTTATCCCAGCTCCACCAAGTCTCCTCTTCAGTTTTTCCCTTGAAAATAGTCTAACTATCTACCTAAGCACTTAAAATGTATCCTACAGTTCAGCACTTGCTCAGACCTAATAGCAAGCATTAATATACCCCGACACTTGATTGCCCAGCAGGGCAAGGCACATTATTCACCCCTCACCAACCAAGTGACTAAGCAGCTCACCCTACTATTCAGACATGACCAAAGGGCAATTTCAGGTATACCCTCCAGTCCAGCTGATGAACCTGGGTATCCTGAGGCAATGTTACAACTGCCTCATGTACAAAGATAACCCTCTCCTCCTACCACAAAACATTAACATATGCGAGAGATGCAATTATATAGCTAAATTGGAGGCTAAGTTCTCTCCACCCAAGACTGGAACAAGCAGTCATAAGGTGAAGGTTAACACGTGCACCACACATCTAGCCTCACATAGACATACTAAACCAGCACTGGCAAAAAATACACATAAATACACAAACTCGTACTCAGGGGCTCTAAATAAAAACTTGCAAAAGCATCACAGACCTCCAAAGCAGACACCCAAAAAACCTGCACCTCCCGTCACAAACCAGACAAAACATAAAACACAAAATCAGTGTGCCGCACAATCACAGCTCTTAAGGCAAAATAACATACCTTACACACTAGTAATAAGCGACTCTATAGTCAGGCACACTGATGTCCCACTCACTAGGCTGGACAAGGAGAAGGTTACTGTTAGCTGCCTGTCGGGAGCCAGAATCCGCCACATAACACAAGCACTCAGGTCACTCCAGAACAAGTACAAATATGACTCTGTCATTATTCATGTTGGGGTGAATGACCTGAGATGTACCTCCCTGGACTACATGAAAAGAGACATGGAAGAGCTCTCTGATCATGTAGCCAGGCAGGTATGACTCTGACCCTGAGTAGCATCCTGCCCTCACCAAGAGTGATACTGCAGTAAAAAGAAAAAAATTATCAATTTCAACATTTGGCTAAGATTCTGGTGTCATTCAAAGGGGATCCAGTGTCTGTCAGCCTGGGATGACATGCTCAACAGGACTTGTTGCTTCACAAGAGATAGCTTGTGCCTGTCACCCCTAGGCTTTCGAATACTGGCCACGGCTCTTGCTGCCCCCATAGTGCCTTTTTGCATGGATTGTGCCATCACTAGCAAAACCAAGACTCACTCCCCTAAGAGAATGAAACCAGTCTTGTGGACCCTTGCCATAAATAGGCTATACAATAGAAGGAGGAAACTAGTTCAGAAAAAAAGCAAATCCCAAGAAGGAAAGACATCCCTAAGTATCAGTAAGAAACTAAGGTCCCTCATAAAATCCTCCAAGGCTAACTTCGAAAGAAAAATAGCCAAGGATTCAAAAGATAACCACAAAGCCTTCTTTAGCTATGTCAAGAATCTAAGTGGCAACTCACAGATATGCTCTGAGCTAGTGCAAAATAGCACAAAATATACTGAACCCACTGATATTGCCAACATCCTGGCAGATAGATTCAGTGCAAACTTCACCCCCCTCTCACCCCAAAAGGGCCCACAACAATACCAGAAAAGTGTAGTGTCCTGGAAATCACAGACAAACAGGTGAAAACAGCCCTTTCAAAAGCCAAAAGCACAGCATCAGTGGGGCAAGATGGTGTCCCTGGCTGCGTCTTGCATGAACTACAGAACGAACTAACCCCCCAACTAAACACACTGTTCAACCTCAGCCTCTCCACAGGCTATGTGCCCATAGAATGGTGCACAGTAACGGTTATTCCACTCCACAAAGGAGGGCCACAACTGACCCTGGTAACTATCACCCCATAAGCCTGACTAGCTTGGTCTGCAAGGCTATGGAGCGCATCATCATGGAACTCATTAACAAAGACATTGGGAACCTGCAAACACTTGACCCGACCCAGTTCGGCTTTGTTAAGGGCAGATCATGCCTACTAAACCTGGTTGACTTCTTTGAGGCAGTCACCAAGGCCATAGATGAGGGGAAGGTAGTTCAGACAGCCTACCTTGACCTTGCCAAGGCTTTTGACACCATTCCCCACTCAGGAATTATAGAAAAACTCACCAACCTGAACATAAACTCCTACGTCACGAGATGGGTTGCCAAATGGCTTACAGACAGAACTCACATGGTAAGAATAGCAGGCTCCAGGTCCAACTCTAAACCAGTCACAAGTGGTGTCCCACAAGGCTCAGTCCTGGGACCCCTACTTTTTGGCATATATTTCTCAGAAGTACAGGCAAACACAGGAGGACTATGGCTAACCAAGTTCGCCGATGACTGCAAACTGGGAGCCATAATTGACTCTCCGACTGACACAGACATTCTCCAAAAGGGCCTTACTGAGACAGACACCTGGTGTCAAAGTCATGGTCTCAAGCTAAATGCCAAAAAATGCATAGTCATCCCATTTGGGAAAAGCAAAACACCCATGAATTACCACATAGGTGGCAGCTCCCTTAATACAGAAGATGTAATAAGAGATCTGGTGACCCAGGTAGATAGTAATCTCTCCTTTGACAATCATATTGCCAAAGTAGTTAGGAAATCATTCTATGTGGCCCATCTAATTAGGGTTCACATCTAGAAATAAAGAGGTTATAGTGCCCCTCTACTCATCACTCATCAGACCCATCATAGAGTACAATGCCCCATTTGGGTTGTACCTCACAAGACACTTCCAACAGCTGGAAAGACCACAAACGTACCTCACCAAGAGGATTAATGGTCTCAAACATATGTCCTATGCAGCCCGACTGGAAAAACTCCAGCTGTACTCAGTGGCATATCACTTACTCAGAGGTGATCTCTGCCTGACTTACAAAGCTATGTCCAACTCAGAATTGATGGACATGCTCCTCCTAAAGAAATCCAAGTCACTGCGAACCACTCACTCTAGTGAGCTAAATTTCACCACAACAATAAATAGAACATGCTGGAGGGATAGATTCCTGTCGCAGAGACTCCCCAGGCTTTGGAACAAAATTCCTAACTACATTAAGCAGAGCACCTCATTAACACTCTTCAAGAGAAACCTTGACAAGTGGATGGGTAACAGAAAATACACCCCTGGGATCACTTCATTGGCTCTTCTTGACAGAGGCTCAGTTAATTAATCAATGGGGTGGCGAAAGCTGACACACTCTGGCTAGGCTTATAAATGACCTCAGGCAGATAGCCTAGTACCTACCTATGAACCTATGAGTGTTTATATAGGAGTTTACCAGCTATTTTTTGGGTTGGTAGATATGTAGTTGTTGCTGATTATAGGTACGGAGAGCCCATGGAGGAGTGTGGATAAAGATGAAGGAAGAGAGAGCAGAGCAGGATGAAGGTTTGTAAAGAATGATGTGTAACATTTGAAGTTGTGACTGCAGTAGAAGATGGGGGAATTCTAACCAGTGGAGACTATTTTGGGCAAGGCAATGATGTGCATTGTATGGAGAGTTTGTGATAAATCTAGCTATCTTGTGGTAAGTTTGTTGAAGGTCATTTAAAGTAGTAGTTTGGATGTTGGTGAGTATTGGGCAGCATATAGAAGGGAAGGAAGGAGAAGAGCTTGTGCAAGGGAGACTCTGGCATTTGTAGTTAGAAATTTTTTGTTGCGATACAGTAAACCACGTTTCTGGTGAGTCTTTTTTATACTTTGGAGGATGTGTAAGTTGAATTTGAGTTCATCATCTATGATGACCCCAAGGAGTTTAGTGTGAGCTTCAGGTTGGATAACGGTGTTATTATAGGAAGTAATTGTAAAGGTGCATTTGAGATGAGATAGAGATCAGGGGAAGATAATAAGAGTTTGGTCTTTTTAGGGTTGAGAATTAGTAGATTCCTGGACAACCACTGTTCAGTGGATAGGAAAGCCTGTTGAGTAAGAGTGTGGAGATTGGAGATATTGTCTGAGATAGAGATGAGAGTCGTCTGCATATTGGATGAGGGAGGATTGTTTACAAGAAGTATAGAGATCATTGGTAAAGACATTAAATAGGAGGAGACACAGGATGGAACCATGTGGTACTTGGTTGGGACAGGTATGAATGCAGAAGTGGAAGAGAACCATTTAACAGATCGCTGCTTGCAGGATAAGTAACTGGAGAATCAGGCAAGGGAAGAAGAAGATAGACTGAGATCTGCAAGCTTAGATAGCAGTAGGGGATGGGAGACTGTATCAAAGGCTTTGGAAAGGTCAAGAAAGAGACATGATATGATTTGTTATTGTCTAGGGCCTTGAAAATGGTATGTGTAAAGGATAAGAGGGCAGTAGTTGTGCTGAAACATCTAAACTAAGACAAATATCAAAAAACTGCTTTAATAGCTAGATCAAGTATTACTAACTTGCTATGTCTTAACATATGGAAAATAGAATTACCATACATGCTTTCAGGCTTTAATAGTTTAAGAACACAATGCTATACTGCTTTTGACTCTGGTATGAATGACAAGGTAAATGCATTTTATTATTTTATACTAATGCAATATTAAATATCTAAAATAAGATAAATATCCAAGAACTGCTTTAATATCTAGAACAAGTAGTACTAACGTCCCATGTCTTATCATATGAAATATGGAATTACCATACATGCTTTCAGGCTTTAATAGTTTAATAACACAGTGATATACTGCCTTTGACTCTAGTGTGAATGGTCTAGGAAATATAAAATTATATAACTTTAAAAAAGCAAATGTTTATGATTTGTTCCTTTGTAAACTATGTGCTAATAGTTAAAAGAGTGTTATTCATATTAAAAATGTTTGGAGCATTTTTCTATGGTACAGTGCGTGCTAAGAGTCATTTTAAATGAATTAGAAGAAACTAAAAGTAAAAAAAAAACTGCTCTCTAAGCTCATGGCCTATTCTAGAACTCTAAAAGCTTCATTTACAGTTCTCTGCTTTCCTGATGAAGCCATGAGCTGATAAAATATGTTTTTAATCCATCTTGAGGTATTGCAATAAAAAAAGCTGCTAGAGTCCATTAGAGTCATTTGTATATTCATAAATGGCCAAAAATGAAAGTACTTGATTACAGAGAGTGTCTAGCACTTGAAGCAAAGTAGTATGGGGCTTAACTTAAACCAAAAGGCTCTTAAAGTGACAAGTACATATTTTCACTAAAATGCAAGTGCTTCAAAGCATTGAGTATGTACATATACATATACATAGCATAGGTATAATAATTCTAAAAGGAAATACGAGAAATCACCACAAAAGTACTATAATATATGCAAAGAAAATAACATCATGAACAAGGTAGAAGCGATTGATGTAAACAGTTAATGCAAACTCGTATGTATGCCAACTAGGACACATAGCTATAAAAGAAAGTATGACTACTTATAACAACAAAAGTAATGATAATTTAACAGCTAAGAAACCAATAAATAAAGAAATAATTACATATATATCTACACAAACTTATTCAGTAAGAAGCTGAACCAGATGTAATAAAGAACTAGTATGGCAGGATATAAATGTCATGAAAGCATTATAAGACTCAGGGATTCTTTTCCGTTATCGGGGCAACACTTTCAATGTGATTGTTCAGCTGTAATCCAGTTCCTTCACATGTCTGTTAACCACATATCTGTAAAAATGATTTGTTTTAATAATAAATTAAAAAAAATAGAAGTTATTTTTAATTTTTACACACATCTTGTTAATAGATATGTTAAGGTAGTAGATTATGGCTGAATGATCACGTTGAAAGTGCTGCCCTGATAAGTTACAAAGACAGAAAGTAAAAAATAAAAATACATAAAATTTGGAAAACCTGTCTTTTTTCAATAGTCATAATATGCTTGCCCTTATAAGATAACAATATATTTGTACATCCTAGCAATGGTTATTTCCGTTGTCAGTGAAGCCTAGCTAAATCAGTACCTGAGGCTTTAAAAAAAAATGCTTAGTGCCGAACAGCTGTTCCGTGATTCTGATTGCATCTTTGTAGCTGCAAGATGCCAACTAAGTTTAATTACAGATTTGGATTAGGACTTTATGAAGAATATGTTTAATAGTATGCATATTATGCATATTATGGATAAATACATGTTGTAGTATGCATATTATCGAGAAATTGATTTGTTTTATTTTGTACTACTCTGTTATCAGCCAAACACTTTAAATGAGGTTGCTGACCTCCAACTCCATTGTCAAACCATGTCCTTTTGATGTTAATCTTAACAGGTGTTTGTAAAATAATTTAATGGATAATATTTAAAAAAAGAAGCTGTAACAAACCTGTTAAGATTAACATCAAAAAGACATGGTTTGACACTGGATTCGGAGCTCCACAATCGCATTTAAAGTGTTTCCCCGATAACGGAAAAGTGCCGAATCAGGATACTTAACAAGACTGGTAAATAAGAAATGACACTCTTATGTGATAACCATGAACAAGACTGATGTCAGTCCACAGTTAGTCATTAACTATGAAGATGAATAGATTAAGTTCAATTGTTAAACAAGATATGCAGTAATACTGATATGTTTAATGTAGTAAGAGCAGTTCAGATAGTATTTATGAAATGCTTAGAATTCTCTTGCACTTCATAGAGAAAAACATATGCAAGAAAAGTTAAAAGTAAGAGATTACATGAATCAGATGAAGCCTTAATAAATTCATATTAATTGCTGATGCAAGTATAAAATATCACAAAAATTGCATATAACTTATCTATTAATCAAGAACATTATGAAATACTATACTATCAATACAAACAGACCTAAATCTAAAGATGTAAAGAATTCAACTCAACAAATGAATGTACCATATAAAAGTGTTATTTATTTTATACATAGAGATTACATTAGAAGCCAAAATGTTATTGTATATTAAAATCTACAATGTATAACAACAATAGCAATGTTTTCATTAGCCTGACTGGATGATGAAACAAATGAAGTTTCATAAGGCTCTGTTGTCTTAACAGTAGTAAATATGAACCTTCTTGGACTGTGTATACATATGGTTTGCAACAAATACTAACAGTCATCTTAGTTGTATGTTAAATCTGGCGTAAAGAAACACTAAAAATAAAATGGTTACATAGAAATATACATATGGGCAAAAGGATATATATGTGTACAATGGTGATAAATGATGGAAGAAATGCATTGATAATAAAGCGTTCTCTAAATAAAATGTTGATACTATACAATAGATACTGTTACACTGAAAACTGATGTTGGTTGAAGGACATTAAATAATACAGTGAGATAAAATATAACATGTATATACTAGAACAATATTGTATTTAAAGTTGGTTACACAATTTTATTTAACTACAGACTAATATCATATAACAATCTCTATAATAGTGTTTAATCGAAAATTATACAGTTCAATAGTTGAAGGTTGATAGCACACAAGCAATACGAATGTTATGCTTTTAGTTATATTTGTCATTGGGAAAGCTGAGGAAAGAAGTTGAATAGGTATAAGAGGGGTCACTTGAATGGTAAACCTATTCAAAGATGGGATATTTTCTCCAATGAAGGGAATGATTGATTGTTTATATTTTGAAAAAACACTTTTTACACAAACAGTTTTTATTTGTACCTTTTAAATGGATGTCTATGCAATGCATTTATAATATATATGAAATGACTGGCAAAAAGTTTTCAGCACACATACAAGGTTATGTACAAACACAAAAATAGGACAAATATTAAATACAAAGGTGTAGTTAGTCCAACTGTGAAATGCATTTCTATCAATGTCAATGGCTTAAATAACAACTGTAAAATTACAAAGATATCTTAAGCTATGTAAAGCGCAGGTAGTATTTTTACAAGAAACACATCTTATACAGCAAGACATTAATAAGATTCACAATTAATTACACATTACTAGCAAGTTCAGAATATAATAAAAAGCAAAGAGGTGTAGCAATATTATGGAGAAAGACTACCTTGATGTCCAAGATCATAAATATAGGCAATGATAACTCAGGAATGTTTTGTTTAATGTCAATATTAATAAATGATTTGGCTTATACCCTGGTAAACAAGTATGGTATACCAGGACTGGGTGTCATGGCAGCCAAATAACATTTAGAAAACATAATACAACATTCCAAAGGTAATACAATAATTGTAGGAGATTTTAATTGCATAATGAAAGAAGAGGACACAAATGATAAAAACACACGCAAGACATCTCCACTATCAAAATTACTTACAGAGTTTACTGATTCATATAACATAATTGACATTAACACATATGCTGTACAAGATTCATTGATATCCATACATTCCTCACATAGACATAACGCTTTTTCCAGAATAGAGTATATATAACAAAAGATCTTACCACAAAAATAAGCAAGGTCAAAACAATCACCTACCCCTTCTCAGACCATAATGTAATAACTTTTGAAATAGATTTTAACTTTAAGAGAAAACTTGCAATCATAAGAATTCCAGCCTGCATAGCAAACCTTAAAGAGTTTAAACAATACTATACTGCAGATATTCAAACATTTCTAGATTTAAACCTCACAGACGAGGTAGCAGACATATATATATATATATATATATATATATATATATATATATATATATATATATATATATATATATATATATATAATGCAATTAAAGCATATTTATATGTGAAGGTATTGGCCTGGTATAAAAACAAACAAAGGCATTGCAATAAAGAACTGGCAGAACTACAAACTAAAATAGTCAAAATGAAATTAGATATTCATAAAGGCAGCTTAGCTTCAGAAAAGGAATTAGAAGAGCTCAGCAAAAATACTTAGAGATATTGAACCATAAAACAATGATTAATCTAGAGAAGGTCAAACCATGCACTTATTCTATGAATCCAAAAAATCAAAGGAGAATAGCTAACAGGATAAAAAGAATGATAAAGGCAAATCAGATAAAATAAATATACAGTAATGACAAAAAAAGAAAAGTATCAGACTTAGAAGGAATTCTAGAAGCCTTTAAAGTGTATTTTAATAAATTCAATAGTCAAGAAAATCAAATAGAATCAAGTGAAGCATTTAGAAAATTCCTTAAGGAAAATATAAGACTAAGACTATCAGATGAACACAGAAAAAATAATAGATAAAGATATAACTATGACAGAAATGAAAGCGCAAATCAAGAAACTAAAATTAAACAAAGCCCTATATAATGATAATATGACACCAGAAATTTTTAAACTACTTGCTAATAATATACTAAATCTATTACTAAATGTGCTCACATCAGTTAAAGAAGGTAATAAATGCCCTCTTTCCTGGAAATACACTCAAGTATCACCAAATTTGAAACAAGATAAAAAACCTCATGAGTGTACCTCATATAGACCCATAAGTTTATTAAATATAGATTATAAAATATTTATGACAGTTCATGCAAACAGAATAAAACAAATATTTCTGTTATTGATAGAGAACAATCAAACAGGATTCATTAAAAACATGAATACATATGACAATATAAAGAGAATATTGTCCCTTATTGATTTCATAAACAAAACAAAAAATAAAATAAATGCCATTTGCTTACATATTAACAGTGCTTTCAATTCCATAAATTGGGATTACCTTTGGCTTGCACTGGTGGAGTATGGATTTTAAAAAAAAATTACCTCACTATTAAGGTCTCTTTATGATAAATCTTTGGCGTACAGAAAAATAGGATCCTGTTTGTCAGAGTCTATTACCATTACAAAAGGTACAAAACAGAGTTGTCCACTTTCTCCTTTGTTATTTGCATTAGTAATAGAACCATTAGCAAATGTCATACATGCAAACCCAAACATTCAAGGTCTTCAACTAGATACTGACCTTGAGTTAAAGATTCAACTATTTGCAGACATTTTATTGGCTATAAAAGAAGATAATTACACACTAAAAGAACTATGGAAAGCAACAAAACAGTTTAAGAAGATTTCTGGACTATCGTTTAATGAAAATAAAACCAATATGTTACTCATAAATATGAACAAAGAAGCATTAAATAAAAAATATCATAAATTATCTAGAAATTATATAAAGAAATACTTAGGAATTAAAATTACAAATGACATAGATACAGCAGTGCAACTAAACTATAAAGAGATTTTTGATAATATCAAAGAACTCATACAAAAATGGAATAAGCTATTTTTTACCATGCAGGAAAGGCTATATATAATTAAAATGATTATATTCCCAAAAATTCTGTATTTTATACAAGCTTGCTCGCTACCTCCACCAAAATCATATTTAAAACAATTTGAAGGGATAATAACGAAATTCTTATAGGTTCATAGGTTCATAGGTTGGCACTGGGCTATCTGCCCGAAGGCATATATTAGCCCAGCCACATTGTGCGGTATTCACCGCCCCTTTAGTAGTTCCCTAGACCCTTGTACTAGCAGCTAGTACCCTTGGCCCCTATCTAGTAGTGCTAGACAATTTGAAGGGATAATAACGAAATTCTTATAGGTTCATAGGTTCATAGGTTGGCACTGGGCTATCTGCCCGAAGGCATATATTAGCCCAGCCACATTGTGCGGTATTCACCGCCCCTTTAGTAGTTCCCTAGACCCTTGTACTAGCAGCTAGTACCCTTGGCCCCTATCTAGTAGTGCTGTTGGTGTGATCCCCGGTGTGAACTTTCTGTTACCCATCCACTCATCAAGGTTCCTCTTGAAGAGTGATAGTGAGGGGCTCTGTCTTATGTAGATCGGGACCCTGTTCCATAGTAAGGGAAGTCTCTGCGAAGGGAATCTATCCCTCCAGCATGTTCTATTCATTGTTGTGTTGAGGTTTATATCCCTAGAGAGTGTAGCTCGAGTAGATTTGGTTTTGCTAAGATGGAGCATGTTCAACAATTCTGGGTTGGACATGGCTCTGTATGTTAGACAGAGATCGCCTCTGAGAAAGCGGTATGCAACAGAGAACAGTCTTAGCTTTTTCAATCATGCTGCATAGGGCAACTGTTACAGGCCAGTAATCCTCTTGGTTAGGTACCTTTGTGGTCTCTCCAGCTGCTGGAGATGTCTAGCTAGGTACATTCCAATTGGTGCATTGTACTCAATAATGGGTCTGATGAGGGAAGAGTAGAGGGGCACCATTACATCCTTAGATCTTGTTGCGAACCCTTTCGTGATCAGATGGGTCACATAGAAGGATTTTCTAACCACTTTGGCAGCATGGTTATCAAAGGAAAGCTGACTATCTATTTGGGTCCCTAGATCCCTTATTTCTTCTTCAGATTTCAGGGGATTACCTCCTATGTTGTAGTTTGTGGGTACTTTGTTTTTTCCATGATACCCTAAAAAACCTAGAGTTGCCCTAAGACATCATTTTGACACATGGGAAGAAGGTGGAATAGGCTTACCAGATTTAGAAGTATATATACAATCATCAACTTTAAAAACAGTTTCTCTATGGTTAAAAAAGGAATATACTTCCAAATGGAAACTAGTACATGAAAAAAATTTGGTTAAAAACCACTCATGAGCAATAAATAAACATGTGGAAATAGAAGAATAGCTTACTTTGGTTATTGAAGGAATATATGGCAACAGGGAAACACAAACATATACATCTAAATACATTATCAATACCTTAAAGTCTTTTATGCACTTTGTAAACAAAAATCTATATATGAAAGCATGGTCTCTTTTCATATTCCCAATAGCATATATACAAAATAATGTTATAACTCAGGACTCAGTAGCAGTTAAAACACTTAGTAAAAATGGTTTAATTTACTGCCATCAGTTGATAAACACTAATAAAGTACTAATGATAGAACAAATTATTAGTGAGTTCAACCTTGAAAATAACATGTAGTTAACACTGCAGGAATTAAGACCAACAGGTTTAAACCAACAGGCAGTAATGGAGGAGTCTGTTAGGGAAAAGGTTCCTAAGTTCATAGAGCAGTTAATAACACTGATGGAATTTCCCCAAATGGGAAATTAAATTTTATCAGTATTGTACAAATTAGTTAAAAAAACAAGAATTCATAATAAACAAAATATATGGAAATACTGTGAAACAGTTAATGGTAAAATGCCAGATGATAAAGATAAAAAACTAATTCTTACATCTCCAAAACTAACATCTTTAGCACTATATTGGCAACTTTTCACATGGCAGTTTATACATAGAACATACGTAACACCACACAAATTAGGACTAATATATAATAAAAAAACAAATGTTGGAGGTATAAATCACAATCAATAACCAATTGGCAACACAAGTTCAATGAATGTCATTTACTTAAAGAATATTGGGAAAGTGTTAACTATTTATTACAGATACTATTCACTGATAATTTCCAACTTACAAAATCTCTAGTTTTGCTGAATACACCTGTACCGTCTTGTGTTCCAAGGCAAAAGTATGTAATTTTGTGGACTCTCCTTGTTATTGCAAGGAAAAATATTAACAGAACTGGAAAGCTGTTAACTCCTCCCAATTTTAAACATTTCTAGAACATGGTTTTATCAGTCTCGCAGTTGGAATTAAAAACAATCAAGGAAAGAACAGAATGGCCTACTTCCTTAAGCACTGCCTGGCAGAAAGTAAATCAAGTGCTGGAAACAGAAGACTGTAATAAATTATAATCTTATTCAAAGATAGATTCAAGAAAACAAACCCCCAGATTCAGAAAGCCTGCACAATGTGCAGGAATAGTGCAGGAGCTGCTGCATGCGATATGTCCACCGAGTGATTCAGTATAGAGCTCCCGGGATGTGCACAAGTGCTCCTACGCTATTCCTGCATGGACACCATGGCCTAATGCTAATTACCTCATTTGCTGGTAGAAACCATGCAAAAGAGGTGAATTAGTGATTCAGCAAGCAGGCAGATGTCCATGCAGGAACAGTTTAACCTGCAGAAATGTATTCAGTTACTAGCTGAATACATTTCTGCAAATGAGAAAACTGAGGCATGACAGCTTGAAAGAAAACATGTATTATATTTAGAAGGCATGCCAATGGGCAAATATATGGCCATTGGCATGAAAAATAATTTTACATTTTTAAAATAAAACTTTTTTTTTGGTCGATCTCGGTCGTTTAAGCATAGGGCAGTGGCATGCAAACAGGATCATGCTGAAAAGAAAAAAAAAAGGGGGGGGGGCGTTTTTTACAGAAATCTGCATTTTGTCATTATACCAAATGGCATGCAGAATGAAAGCAATACTAGGGAATAGTGGTTGCTAAGGGGAAAGGCCCAGTGTAAGTGTGGTAACTATGGAGTAAGGCAGTCATGTATGCAAATGAGGTGAGTTATACTGAATCACAAATTTCTTCTAAGTGTCAGACTGCACCTAACCATGTAGGTGCTCCAACACCACTGTGTAGACAGGAGGAGCAGCTAACATGAAAAGAGGGTGTGTCATGCTTGCTGTAAGCACATTGGAGCTTAGTGGCCTGTATTTGCCCTTAGCTAAGCACAGCTAAGGAAGGGGGTGTGTCTGAGGCTGTATTTTCTTATACCGTGAAATGCAGAGTGTATTCGCATCCAGGGAGGACCATTTCTGCTTAAAACTGTTTGCTTTAGTTAAACGGGTGTGTGTGGTATGCACCAGGCCAAAAACCAAAAAAAAAAAAAAGCACTGGGTATGCGCAGTGAGCATTGGGGCTTAAATGGGGTGGAAATGGGAAGGGGAAACAGCAGAAGGAAGACAATCAAGGAGAACTAGCATAGCTGGCAGGTGGAATGTATCAGAGTCAACCAATGACACAGGCAGTAGCCCAGCACACTACTATAAACTATGCTAATACCTTTCAGTCTGTTTTTTCCCACAAACTCTACACCACTGATGTACACATTTGGGGGAATTTTAATCTGACAAATCTAACAAAACATGTTAGGGGCTGCTGTTTATCTGATCTATCAGTATGTCCTAGAGACTGAGGGTGGTCAGGAGGATAATGCTGACAACTAACTCAGACCAAGGAGGAGGAGGAGAGTGTTCAGACCCAGGGTAACCTACCAGGGGCTACAAGATCTGGGGATAGTAGAGTGCTATAGGTATGTCTAACCTTAAGAATACTAGCTACAGGTACTTCCCAAAGACCAACTGGAGATATCATGGGGGTCTCACAGACATTTGCTTCCAGGATACTCTACCAGTTCCTGGATGCTATGTAAACACATGCCGCTGAGCACATTTATTTCCCCAGCACCCCTGAGGAGAGGACCAGCAATATGCATCTCTTCCACCATGTAGCAGAACACCTGGAGGTACTGGGTGCCATAGACTGCATGCACATCCACATCAAAGCACCACCCATTGACTAGGGTAGGGTGTACCTAAACCACAAGGGGTTCTACTCCATCAACTGCCAGGTCATGTGCAATGCCCAGGGCATTATCATGAATGTGTTTTCTGGCAGCCCTGGAAGCTATCACAACTGCCACATCTGGCATTTGTCACAGCTGTACCAGTCATTTGCTAGTGGGGACATTCCATATGGTCATCTGGTGGGGGATGTTGGCTACACACTGAAGCCATGGATGATGACACCCATCAGAAATGCACACACACACACACACAAGAATGCCATAATGAGGCACACGCACAAGCCAGGATCATTACAGAGCATGTGTTTGGGATACACAAGTCACGGTTCCACTGCCTTGACCTATCTGGTGCAGCCTTGCAGTACTCTCCACCCACATGTGCACACATGTTCATAGTATGTCCCATGCTACACAATATGATCCTGCGAAACAGCTGCAGCAGGAACAAAATGGGGAAGAGCCACACAGCCCCCCACCATTGCCAAAGTCTTCACAGGCACAGAGGGACTCAGAGAAGGAACATCCTGAGCCTGTGTCTGTAGGCAGATGGAGGCATGTCCAGTATGCCTTGGCCTTGGCAAAGAGGCAACGCATAGTACATACACTGACACTGTAGGGCCCCAGGGACTGATCTCTCTCTCTCTCTGACTCACACACACAGTAAAATGGATGCCAGACAACACACCACCTATACTTTACCATGTATAGGGAATGAACTGTGGGCATCTGACATAGTCAGCCCTCAAGCACCATCCTCAAAACAGCCTCAGGACAAGGTAGGCCAGTCTCCTTAACAAAATAAATGAATGGAGTGGAATGTTTTGATAGCATATCTACGGTATTGATCAAGCATGCATGGAAATGGGGTGGCTAACTGGGATAGCAGCAGACAACTGACAGCTCTGTGGGACTGCAGGAAGTGTATCCCCAGTACTGGCCTACCCACACCATGCAGTACCACCCTAGTTGACAAATACCACTGCAGTATATGTGGTGAGCCAAATAACTGGGGGGGTCATAGGTCACATGCATGGATGTCAAAGTGGGGGTCGCATACCCATCCCCAGCCTCACCCAGCAGATCAGCTATAGAAAACCATACAGAAATGTCTGGCAAAGGCCCCCACAGAGTGACATCCATGAAATTCCCACCTACAGACTTTTACACAGTGATATCACAGCAGGTCTGTCAGTGGCAGTATGGCTTTGAAAGATAAGAAGTCTGAAACTACAAATGTTTATGCTAGAACAATCTGACCTGTGGTCATTACTGTTATGCCTGTAATCTCAAAGATAGAGCAC
The DNA here is from genome assembly GCF_019279795.1 of Protopterus annectens. NCBI lineage: Eukaryota > Metazoa > Chordata > Ceratodontiformes > Protopteridae > Protopterus > Protopterus annectens. The sequence goes on along the minus strand of NC_056732.1, from coordinate 937,949,746 downwards.
TCCACTATGTTAAATGGGACCAAAATGTTAAGCAAATATCAGCACAGTCTCTGCAAATGTGTATTGTGTACAGATGTGTCCCCCCTCATAGTCCCATAGAAATGCAGTAACATGTCCCTAGCCTTAAGCAGCATCCAGCCATCAACTAGAGTAATGCCTCAACATAAACAGAAAGCAATAGTCAGTAAAACCCACAGTCAACTTACTGGTACCATCCCAGGGTTGTCTACTGCCAGTAGCCTGGGAACATATGAGCATCAGAATGCACTGCCTTGCTACAGATGGCCTGCATCTCTCACACCTGGCCTACAAGCATCTGGAAAATCCCTATGTCTCACCCACAGTGCCCTGTTAGGGAGTGTCATTTGGTCCATAACACCAGCATAAGTCAGTCTACAAAATGCAAAGAAAGGCCATGATGCTAACTGCTAGGAGAAAACCCGCCAGAGTCAGAGAGCCAGAAATATGGACTAAGCCATGAATAATGGGGTGAAAAAGGTCCAAAGAGAAGGACATATTTGAAATACTGCTCTAATAATGTTATAAAGTTGATGGAATAATTGTAGTAGCATGGAATGTCTGATGGGTACGAAGTCTGAAACTGCAATGTCAACTGTCAGTAATATCTGACTTCAACCCTGAGTGACTTGCAAAACACTTGTCTTTCAAAACAATACTTGTTTGTGTAACCATTAAGATATGTGAGTCATGAATGTGAACATTCTGTGATACTTGGTACAGTCAATAGGCAGGGCTAGGAGTCTAAACATGGAAATGCACTCATTGCAGACAGTCCTAACCCTGGAAGATGGTGATATGTCTGCACCCACAGAACCCTGGCCCACAGCCATGGGGAGTAATACACCATTCCCTGATCACTCATCCTTTACAACATCCTGACCCCAAAATGTACCCATGCAAGCAAAATGAGGTGGGCCATACATATATGTGAGGCTGGTCAACCATTCTGACACTCACAAGACCCTCCAAGTGTAGTCAACCATTAAGAAGACCCCAATGCAAGGTACTGGTAGTTATAGGCAAACATATCTGACCCAGGACACCCCCCACATATCTTATCCCCTACAAATCTATCTGGAGTCTGCCTGTCACCCTGATCCTGTCTGACTTATATTATCCAACTGTGGACGGGAAATCAGACCAGGCCAGAACAGAAATGCACAGAGATTCCACCACTGAAAATATATCACTAAGGTGCTGGACTGTTTCCACAGCACCAACAGTCAATTGCTTGTAGGCACACCTCTCAACAGGCTGGATTGTTCAAGAATGTGTAGAATTTGGCCCATAATCCTGGTGTGTGCATCATCCATCCTGTATCATCCATCCTGTATTCCTCTGGTAAATCACTGTGATGATCTGTGGAGGTATGTCATGAGGTACTGAAGCAATACATGACACTGTCAAATGGCATATATGCAGATGTCTGTTAAAACAAGCCTTGTAACCCTAACAACCCATACATTACTGAGAGAAATAGTCACAATCACCATATAGCCCATTGACCCCCATTTTGATAGGATATCTCCAGATACCCTGCACAAACAAGTTGAGAGGTATGGCTGTAGCACAAAACAAACCGCACTGGAGTACAACATTCCCTGGAATGGAGTCCCACATGTACTATAGAAGGTCACACTGGGCATGCTCATACACTTGAAATGTCAGTAGGATCTAGGAATGAACAGGCCTTCCCTATCCAGTGCACTTCCCATTACCCTACCTTAGCAGTCCTGAAGATGTCTGTCACCATAGAAGTCACTTTTGTCAGGCCTCAGCCCTATAAGCTCTGTGGCAAGCTCTGTGGCACATGTGGTAACTGTGCAACACTATAGTACAAATAACTAGTTAGGTAGGAATTCTAATCTCAGTCCTGGTAAGTGTGTGTTTGTGTGTGTGTGTGTGTGTGTGTGTGTGTGTGTGTGTGTGTGTGTGTGTGTGTGTGTGTGTGTGTGTATACAAGGTAAAGCTTTTGGGTCCATTCAAACCCACTACACTTCTCCTTTCCCTACTTTAGCAGTCCTGCAGATATCAGTCACCTTAGAAGTGCCTTTCATCACGCCTCAGCTCCATAAGCTCTGTGGCGTGTGTGATAACTGCATGGTACTATAGTACAAATAACTAGTTAGGTAGGAGTTCTAATCTCAGTTTTGGCAAATGTGTGTGAGTAAGTATATATGTATTTTAAAGTATTTTGTGGCCTCTCTCACCCAGTACATCATCTATTGCCATACTTTACAAGAGCTGGTGATGTTCCTCACCTTATAAGTACCTTTGGACAACCTTCACCTATAAGCTTGGTAGCGCATGCGATAAATGTGTAATACTTTAGTAGCAATAAATAGATAGTAGGTGTTCTAATCTCAGTCTGGGTAAGCGTGTGTGTGTTTGAACAGTATCCTGTCTGTGGGGAGGGTTGTTGTTGTTTGTGTGAGAACCATACCATTTGGGGGTGGATTTTGCTACTTTTTACTGTTCCTCACCCAGTCCATGTTCCAGTGTCCACATTACAAGGCCCACAGTCGCCATCCACTTTAGAGGGACCTGTAGACACTCTTCAGCCTTATGAGCATTGTGCCATGTGCAATAACTATGTGACAGTATGGAACAGATAAGAGAGGCTGCCCATCTAATCCTTGGATATCACTCCCCACTCCAGAATCATACACAAACACAGTCAGGTAGGCAGCCACACCTACATCAGTAGGTGGCCAAACCATCTCACAGATAGAACCCACAGTGTGAAAGCAGCAGATTCCATGTCAGACTGCTGAACAGTCAAGAGTGGAGTCCCACAGGTTGTGGACCTGGGTTCCCTCATGTTTGGGATCCACAACTCTGAGGACCAGCCCAATACAAAGGTGCCCTGGCCATCAATGTTTGCAGATGACTACAAGGTGGGTGCTATTATTACTCCCCCACATGAGATTGACATCCTTCACAAAGGCCTCTCTGAGACCTATGACTGTTGTCAGAACCCTGGACATAAGCTCAATGCCAGATGATGTGCCGCCATCCCCTTTGGGTATAATATGGTTAAGTAATACATTGATGATATTCCACTGAACATTGATGTTGGTATAATGGAACTGGGAGCACAGGTTGACAGTGATCTGTATGGTGACCACCACAGTGCCACTGCCTTCCGAACGTCTTTCCATGTGTCACTTCTTCCCTGTACACACCCCTCAGTAGGCCAATCAATGTGTACTATGGCCCATTTGCCATGTACCCCACTGGACACCAGCAACAACAGGAGAGGCTGCAAAGGTACCTCACAAAGAGGATCTTAGGTACTACACACTTACCCCATATGGACAGACTCCAACAACCGCAATGAATCCCTGTCTTAAATTAGCTACTTAGGTGCAATCTCTGCCTGACATACACAGCCATGTCTGATCCAACCCTATCAGTAATGCTACATCCAAGGACACCAATCTGTCCACACAACATGCCCCAGATACTTCAACCCCATCCTCACAATCAATAGGACATGCTGGAGGGACAGGTTCACAACCCAGAGACTGGCCAGGCCATGGAATAGACACCATATACATGTCAAACTAAGCACACAACTGGCCCTCCTCAAAAGAAATCAGGAGGAGCAGATAGAGAATAAAATACCCACCCTGGGGAATCACTCCAGTGACTATACTCAGTAGATATACTGGGAAATATCATCAGGTGGCATGATTCCGGGGTATTCCCATGGGCTAGCCTTGTAACGCCTGCATGGCCTTTTGCCATGTACACACCTATGACTCTTTGAACACATGGATCTCAGTACTGTCAAATGAGTGTGTGCACATTAGTGTGTCTGAAAGTGTTTGGGAGTGTGTAAAAATGTAGGTGAAAGTAGTTGGTGGCCCGTCTCACCCAGTACAACTACCATTGCCATACCTTACAAGTGCTATAGATGTTATTCACTATATAAGTACCTTGGGACACTCCACAACCTATAAGCTCTGTGGTGTGTGCATTAACTGCCTAACACTATAATACCAATAACCACATAGCTAGGGGTTCTAATATGAGTTCTGGCAAGTGTGTGTGTGCCTGTGTGTGTGTGTGTGTGTGTGTGTGTGTGTGTGTGTGTGTGTGTGTGTGTGTGTGTGTGTGTGTGTGTGTGTGTGTGTGTGTGTGTGTGTGTGTAAATGTGTATATGTGTAGGTTACAGTATTTTCTGGCCTCTCTCATCCAGTACATCCCCCATTGTCATAATTTGCAAGGTCTGGTGATGTCCCTCACCTTAGAAGTACCTTTGGATAAGTGGCACTCCATAACCTCTGTGGTGCATGCCATAATTGAGTAACAATGTAGTAACAATAAATGGATAGGTAGGGGTTCTACTCCCAGTCCAGGCAAATGCACGTGAGAGAAGAGTATCTTGTGTGTGTTTGTATGCAAATGACATCCATTGGCGGTGCATGGATTCATATTTTATGCCATGATACACACAATACACATTCCTAAGTCTACTGTATGAGGTCAGCTGTTCACATCAGCCATAGTGGTATCTGTAGACACTCTTCAGCCCTATAAGCCCTGTGCAACAGTATGGAATAGTATGGTATGAATAACAAGATAGGTTGGACTGCTAATGTCAGTACTGGCAAGTGTGTGTGTGTGTGTGTGTGTGTGTGTGTGTGTGTGTGTGTGTGTGTGTGTGTGTGTGTGTGTGTGTGTGTGTGTGTGTGTGTGTGTGTGTGTGTGTGTGTGTGTGTGTGTGTGTGTGTGTGTGTGTGTGTGTGTGTGTGTGTATGTGTGTGTGCATTGCTGTGTATAGCAGTGGTTGTGAGTATGTAGATTTGTATGCAACACTATTATGAGTACTCACACAACCAGTACAGCCACCATTGCCATACCCCACAAAGCCATGTGATGTTATTCACCTTACAGGTACCTTGTAACACTCATCACACTTGTAGTCTTGTGCCACCTGCAATAACCGCATAATAGTGTGGTACCACAACTTGATGAGTAGGGGTTCCAAACACAACACTGGCAACTGTGATCCTGTGTGTGTGTGTGTGTGTGTGTGTGTGTGTGTGTGTGTGTGTGTGTGTGTGTGTGTGTGTGTGTGTGTGTGTGTGTATGTGATACTGCCATACTCTGCCATGATTTCTATCGGTCACCCTGAGTGTGGGTGGCAGTGACCACTAGCTGTGACAGCATGACACTTGAGGGATATTTCTTGGAGGAGACTACTTGGTATACATTATTATTGCACTAAGAGGTGTAGAGTTATGGTGCTACATGTTATGGGTGTATATATATATATATATATATATATATATATATATATAATTTTTTTCTTCTTTTTTGATATCTGTACATATGTTTATATAACAATATATATGAGTATATTCTATATATATATATATATATATATATATATGTTTTACATGTATAGCTCTATATATCTGATGTATATACATTTTGATATTTATCACCATACAGATCTATATGTGTATATTTATATATACTAAACATGACTGATTCCACAGTGTTTGTTACCTACTATTCTATACCTGTTCTGAATGGGATCCCTATCATATGATAAAAACCTCATTTGACTGAAACGCATTTGACTGAAACCATAAGACTGAAATTTCAAAAGACTGAAAAGTCATTTGACTGAAACCCACTATGTAAATTTCAACACTGCAACACCAAAAAGTCACTTGAATCAAAGCAGAGAATGGTAAAACGTAACTCGATAACCGAGTATAAAATAACAAAATTTATTGCACTTGTAAGCGCTTTCGAAGGGGTCCCTGCCCCAACTTCTTCAGACTGAAACCCATAAGACTAAAACCCATAATACTGAATTTCAAAATACTAAATTTTAAACTGGACCATATAAAACCAGACTAGGTAGGGGGCTGTGCCCCCACACACCCCCTACCTATTTATACTAACTCCAAAATTGCACTACAGTAGGGAAAAGGGCATATACCTTTCACTTACCTTATAGTAGTCTACATGGTGCCACTACTATGCCCTTTTCCTACTGTAGTGTGATCCTGGAGTTAGTATATATAGTTAGGGTGTGTGTGGGGTGCAGCCCCCACATTAGTAGGGGCTGTGGGGAGCATAGACCCCCACCTAGTCTTGTTTTATATGGTCCAGTTTAAAATGTAGTATGTTGAAATTCAGTATTATGAGTTTCAGTCTTATGGGTTTCAGTCAAGTGACTTTTTAGTCTTTTGAAATTTCAGTCTTTTGGTCTCAATCAAATGTGATTCAGTTAAATGAGGTTTCTATTATATGATAGGGATCCACTGAATGATATATTTGAAAAGAAATCATTCGTTATTACATTTCAGATGGTGCAGTGGTAAATTGCTTGGAGTATAGTGCACAGGGTCCTGGGTTCATGCTTTGGCAAGGTTGATTATTTTGCTGCTGGGCAAAACAGTGGCTGATGGAGACAGGGTGATTAAGGCAGTTTTAAGCAGTTGTGAGTGGGTCTGCGTGGGTTTGCATGATAGTAAGCGATGCCAATACACAGTTTAATGTGAAACTGTTTAATCTGTGTAGGCATCGCTTAGCATTGCACAAACGTGTTTACTGCTGCTTACTGTAGCTTACTCCCGCTAATCCTGCGCTAATTTCTTTAAAAGAAAAGAAAAAAAGGGTGATAGGAAAGTGGTGAAAAAGAGGGCATGCAGAGGGAAAAACAATGTGACAGAGAGCTATGGATGTGCTGGATGGGTGTAGGGAAGGTCCATAGCTGTCAATTTCTGATACAGCAACAGCTGTGCATTTGTACATAATTTGGAGGTGAATTTGGACAATCCAACCCCTGAGAGAGGGGTAAGGGCAACAGTAATGTGTTGTTGAGCCAATTATACCAGATTACATGTGTCCAGTGGACATGTGTGCGAAATGTACAGCTATGTATGGGGCAACTGGGGCAACAGTTTTTTTTTTGTGGGAACAGATTACCTTTTTTTTTTAATAAGGTGAGAGTGGGATGTTGGAGAAGGATAGTAGGTATATGTGGGGAGGTAGGTCAGGTAGGAAGGCAGACAAGACATCAGACAGCGGCTGTATATAACACATGTGGGGGTAAACACATTGTACGTGGAGGGTGGTTGGGAATCGAATGCTCATGAGCCCTCAAATGGATACAGTGGGACTGAGGTCCCCACCCATGGGCAGTCATCACTGCACCTTCACAGCCCCAAAGGTGGTTGTCCTGAGAGATGAGCAGGAGGAGCAGGCTGACCCTCAAGATGTGGGATGTGGCCCTCAAGCTAGTGTAGCAGATCTCTGAACTCCTTTTGAAGCTCGCTACGCTTCAATCCACAGACCTGATGACGAGTGACAGTGTCCTGTCTGCGCCCACTCCAAGGGGGGGGGGGCATCCCCTGAGGTGGTTCCACCCAAAGGTAGTGCAGGACCAACGGGTGTGAAGGTCCCAGGTTGGGTCCCAGACATGCTGGGGCCCAGTGCCATGGTCAGTTGAGGCAGTTCCCAGACGTGCTATGGTATTGCAGTTTTATAGCATATGTTGGGTAGTCATGAAAAGCACATTCCAGGATTAGTTATAACAGCATGCATAGGTATTCCCATTAACCCAAAACAACAGATTTGGAACAGTTGTATAGCAAACAGAACACATACATATATGGAACCACAGTGAGCATTATAACAGCATGCAGGTTACATTGATACCAACAGGCCACCAAGGATAGTATTTGAATAGGGAACATTAATTGTTAAATATTTAAATATTTGTTGAACAATAGGACACATGTCCCAACAGTAGGTTTGGTGAAAAACATACCCATTGATTTAAGTGTTTAGATGCAGATAGGGTGGTGGAGAGAGATATCAATTAACAAATGTATAGGGTTCAATTGCTCACAACTTTAATGATCATTGCTCTAATAATTACTCTCCAGGTATTACCTCACTTTACATCAACTTATGGCCTATGGCCTTGGGTTGGACAGTGGTATGTTTGTACACAGGGTATAAGTACAACCTTCTTAAAGCTAAGATATACCTTTTCTTACCTGGCAGACCTGTGGATGAAATTTCTGTTAACACTGCCTGACTGTTTCTACCCATATTCAAATAGGGTTACATATGTGCACTCATAGTGTGTGTGTGTGTGTGTGTGTGTGTGTGTGTGTGTGTGTGTGTGTGTGTGTGTGTGTGTGTGTGTGTGTGTGTGTGTGTGTGTGTGTGTCTGTCTGTGCTACTGCCATACTCTGCCTTGATTTCTATCGGTCACCCTGAGTGTGGGTGGCAGTGACCACTAGCTGTGACAGCATGACACTTGAGGGATATTTCTTGGAGGAGACTACTTGGTATACGTATTTATCTTGCTGTCATTTGCAGTCTTGGGGTTGGACAGTGGGTGTTGTACATGGTGTATAAGCACAATCTTCTTACAGCTAAGATATACATTTTCTTACCTGGCAGACCTGTGGAGGAAGTTTCTGTTAACACTACCTGACTGTTTCTACACACATTCACATATTTATGGGTGAAAATATGCATACAGCTTACTACCACTCCCGAGATTCAAACCATGCCTGTTTGTGCATAAAATAGTACAATGTTTGTGTTTCATAAGAATGAGCTATTGAAAAACTGTTGTCTTTTGTTTGACAGTTTTCTTCCTAATACTCTTTTGCTTGTATAATCTGGCCTTGTAATTCTGACATTCATACATGTCAGATAGTTCTTATACTGTGTATTCATACTTTGACATAGCACATTCTGGAAAACACTAGTTAACACAACATTACTATTCAGGTATCAGATTGTGGTGCACGGAACATTTCATGTAGTTAATCTCCAGCTTTACAACACCACAATCTTTGTCGGATGAGCCTTGATTATTTAATGCTTTCAGAGCTATAGTTGCTTTGCAGAAACTGTACACATTTCGACTCATACCACCACATACCAAAGTAAAAACAACCAGTTGCTTTGCAGAAACTGTACACATTTCGACTCATACCACCACATACCAAAGTAAAAACAACCAGTCCAGGGTTTTGACTTTTATTTACAGGTACTGACACTTTTATTGATATATACCCTGTACATCACTATTACTCTGATAATGTCTCATTTATTCAGTACACACCATACCTAATTTTAAATACTGACAGGTGACATTCTTCTCCTTTTACTGTATTTTGTCCTCAGATACTGTTATGTTATGATAACATTGTCCACATACACTATTAGTTGCTTTTGAATTGCCGCATGGCAATTTTAGATTGCGGGGAGTGTGCGCACTGTGCAAGCGCTGCTCAGACATGTCCCCTGCACTCGTACACAGATCGTGTCCATATGGAGAATACAGCAGCACACCTTCATTAATATGCAAGGTGCTCTGCTGTTCTACACAGGCACGATCCGCTCAGTGCAGGAATAGCACTATTCCTGCATGGAGTTTGATGAATCCAGGGGAACGTTTTTCAAGTATACACATCCTATGTTTATGTTTCTGAAAAAATCAATAAAAATGTATTCAGTAAAAAATGTGGTGATAACTTCCTTAATTTTCCTTTTAAACAATACCTTTGTTTAAAATAAGAGATTTTCAGTTTTTGTCATTGCTTTCATGAATTTCCTTCCCTATCAAAATTGTTCCCTATTATTATCCTCAAAATTATCTAGCATTGTTCCATGCCTCTTCATACTTCTTTCTTTTATCCTTTATTGCAATTATATATCCAAATAGACGTTTGATCATTTTCTTTAAATATTATTAAGCATTTTGCCAATGACTTACAAAATCATCCCATAGTAATATTATTCTTCTACAACTGCAAGCTCTACTTCCCTTTTTAACATCTTCTTATTTATTATACCATCCTTTAACCTCCTAATATCTTTTCCACCCTTAATACCATCTTTATCTTCCCCCAAATCTATATAAAGTTCAATATAATCTGAAAATTCTGTTACAACTAAGCATCCCCTTTCTTTGCTCCATCATTTTTGACATAAAAAAAATTTACTTCATCATACAGTATAGTCTATTAAATATCCCATCTCTTTGCTTTTATATTTTCAAATTTCCCTATTTTCCAAGTCACTTACTTTATTTACTTGTATATCAAGGATCATAGGATCATAGGAAATTACTAGGCTACTGGCCCTGTGGCCCTTACAAGCCTAGTCAAAAATTTAGGCCATGTTCTGACAAGTCAGCACCCAATGCCCCTGTCCAGCAGTGACACAGGTGGAACCTCAAGGGTGTATTTTCTGTTCCTCATCCAGTTATCCAGGTAGCGCTTAAAAACAGTTAATGATGTACTCTGCTTGAAGTGGTGGGGATGTCTATTCCATAGAAGGGGACCTGTGGTACACAAATATTTCCTGCCAACAAGTCCTATTGATGTCACAGATCGGGTTGAGATTGTGCATAAGGATTACTTGAGTGAAGCTTGACTTGCAGATATGCAGCAGTCCCATCAAGGTGGGGTATGAGATTGCTTTGTATGCTAGACAGAGGTCACCTCTTAGGAGTCTGTATGAGACTAAGTAGAGGGACAGGGCTTTTAGCCTATCTGTGTAGGGTAGATGTTTGAGGGCCTGGATTCTCCTGGTGAAGAGCCTCTGTGGTCTCTCTAGCTGTTGTATGCACTTTGTGAGGTACATGCCGAAACGGGCATTGTACTCAATAATGGGTATTATAATAGAAGAATACAGGGATGATATGACCTCTTTGTCCCTGGATGAGATACCCTTACTAATGAGGTGGGCCACGTAGAAAGTTTTCCATACAACAAAGGCAATATGGTAGTCAAAAGTCAGTTTGCTATCAACCTGGGTGTCCAAGGCCCTCATGACTGATTGTGTGATTAGGACTTTGTTATTAATGTGATAATTTGTGGGGATGTCACTCTCCCCAAAGGGGATGATGCATTTTTTGGCATTCAGTTTGAGGCCATGTTTCTGGCAACAGTCATTTGTTTGGGTGAGACCCTCTTGGAGGATGGTCACATCACCAGGAGAATTGATGAAAGTGTCCAGCTTGCAGTAATCTGCAAACTTGGTCAACCATAGCCCACTGGTTTTAGCCTGCACCTCAGAAAAGTATATCCCAAACAACAGAAGCTCCAAGACTGATCCCTGGGGTACACCGCTCACTACATGTCTACTGCTTGAAGTGGCTTTCCTTATTTTGACTAGGTGGTCTCTATCAGTCAGCCAGTTTGCTACCCATCTGGTAACATATGGATTGATGCCCAGTTGAGAGAGTTTTTCTATTATACCCAAAAAAGGAATAGTATCAAAGGCTTTGGCCAGATCAAGGTAGGTGGTGTGCACCATCTGACCCTCATCCATGACTTTGGTGGCTGTCTCAAAGGAGTTGACCAAATTTAACTGGCATGACCTCCCCTTGACAAAACCAAACTGTGTGGGATCAAGTGTGTGGAGGTTACCGATGTCCTTGCTAATGAGGTCCATGACAATCCATTTCATGGCCTTGCAGATCAGGATAGTTAGGTTGATTGGTCTATAATTTCTTGGATTGGTGGACCCACCCACTTTGTGCAAAGGGATGACAGTGGCTGTCCTCCACTCGGCTGGGACAAAGCCAGTACTCAGGCTTTGGTTGAATAGGGTGCCTAATGGTGCTGCAAGTTCCTGCCTGAGTTCATGTATCATGCAGCCTGGGATGTTATCGGGCTTTATTTTTTGCCTTTGAGAGAGCAGTGATGACTTGCTCCCTAGAGATAAGGGGAGGGGGCAGGTGCTGGGGATGTCTTGATTTACTGATGGGGACAGAAGGGTGAAGCTTTCACTGAACCAGTCTGCCAACAGGTTGGTTGTATCTATGGCATTTGTGCATGTAGTGTCCATGACCACCAGTTCTGAGCAGATCTGAGTGATACTTTTGAGACTGAAGACATATGTGAAGAAGGCCTTATCATTGTCTTTAATAGATGTGGTCAGACTGGACTCTTTCAGAACTTTACTAGTGCTCTCATTTGCTTGCTCAGGCTAAGGAGAAATGAATCCTGCTCATTCTTGGTCCTGGACAGCAATTTTTTTCCTTTGATTATAGAGTTTATTTATTGCAGATGTCCATTAGACAAGTTTACTCTTCCTTGAGAAGGAGGAGTTTGTCCTAGCAAGTATTCCTGATTCCATGTAGCTATATAAATGCTTGTATAGTACTTTGGTATAGGTTTGAACATATGTGCCAGTTCCTATGGAGAGGGGGGGGCTGTGAAGCTGTTTATACCTTCCCTCAGGAGGTTGTAATCAACTTTGGAGAAGCTTTTTTGTTTGATTCTAGCTGGGAGGGGTTTGGGAGAGATGGTGACTTTGAAAGTGACCGCTTTGTGGATGGATCTTACCAGGGAAGATGACATTGTAGGGATGCTGCTGTGGTTACTCATATTGGTTAATATCAACTCCAAGATATTTTCACCTCTTGTGAGCATGTCAACAAGATGGTTCAAGGCACAAAATCAAGGAATCTATGGACATTTGTGTTTTGGCATGAGTAGTTCTTCCAGTCTATGGTTGGATAGTTAAAGTTGCCTGGGATCAGGGTGAAGCATTGAATCTTGATAGATTCAAAGAGGTACAGATAGATGGAGTGGGTATCTTGAGTCAAAGTTGGGGGCCTGTA